>NC_061099.1:58725324-58847020 GCF_015104395.2 Macrobrachium nipponense | reverse complement strand
TATAGATTTTTCGTCTCTTGTGTTATGAAAATGATGACATAAATAAAAGGGTACAGGCAGGAACTTCACATTATCTGATCTGAATGTTCATTTTGTAATTAACAAAGAAAACTTCGTGTAATGTGCATTGCATGATGAGAGAGAGAAGAGAGACCGTCGTTGCTGTAACCATAAATACACCTGAAAGAGAGAGAGAGAGAGAGAGAGAGAGAGAGAGAGAGAGAGAAGGAAATGCAATTGACGGAAACAAAACCTCACTGCAGGGGAGGGAGCGAGTTATACGCACTGGATGTTACGTTATGCATTATTTTCATAATATTCAGTTACTTCCATATAATGCTTCAAGGCAAATTGTTATCCAAAGAGCGAGTGAACATTAGGTTTAAATAATCTTGTGAATTACGCTGCATTGGATCCTCCAGCCAAAATAATATTCCTCTGGAGTTTCGAGTGGCACCTTATGCGATATGAATGCCTTCGAGATAAACGTAACAGAGGACAGCTCTGGGTTTTGCCTTCTGTTTATTTCTGTTATTTCGTGCAGGAAAAAAAAAACAGTTGCGCTTTTCAAACGCTTCATTATAATTCCAAATGACTTCCATTGTTTTCATAAACACAATAGAGAACACTCAATATTTAGCACCTGCTTATTCGCATAATGACCTTACGCTGACTGTCCATACTGTTTTCATAAACTGCGATCGTTACCATTCTGTAATATTCGATTATTTGCCTTTCTTTACAATTTTTATCATTTAATGTCGCAGTTTGTAAATTTTAACCGCACAAGGTTTCGTGATATAGCATGAATAGATTTGGAGTTTATTTTAGCTAAGATACGAACTTGATATCTAATCTTCATGAATCTTTCAACGACGAATCTTTTGACATTTTTCTCACTTTTTTCCCGCTGGACATCACGTGCAGTACCACTTCCTCAAGGTAGATAACACTGTTTTAGGGTACATGTGTTACAGTAAGAGTGTGAAACCAAGGTTTTCACAAAATCCCTGACATTTTCAGGGAATTCACGAAATCACCATTTCTCTTAGGAACGTTTGATCCTCGAGGGATTAGCGCTAAACATGGCGAAAAAGTGACTCATTTGCACTGTTTCGTCGTGTTTAGTACTAGCCCCTCTAGGATCAAATGCACTTAGGGGACATTTGATCCCTGGGGGGGCTAGTACTAAACACGGCGAAACACATTTGATCCCCGATTGGCTAGTACTAAACACGGCGAAATAGTGTAGATGAATCACTGTATCGCCGAGTATGGTACTAACCGCTCGGGAATCAAATGTCCCTAAGTGAATCGGTGATTTCACGAATTCCCTGGAAATTACAGGGATTTCGTGAAATCCCAGGTTTCACAGTTTTACTGTAACATATACACCAAGTTTTCTCTGTGGACTGTCCTCTTGCACTGTAGATACTCTGTTCTTATTGCAGGTGGCACTTTTTTCCCACGCGCTGGCATCTTTTATCGCTGAACACCAGTATATTAAATGTGAAAACCACTCCTCCGTAAATGATGTTACCTTTTTCCATTAGATACTGCATCTCCGGACACCGATCCCACATCTCTCTCTCTCTCTCTCTCTCTCTTTAAAAGAAAAACCTTAGCACGAAGTATCGTTTCTTTCACTGTGGTTACGTTCCATCACGCACATACACACACACACACATGCACAGTTGCACACACAAAGTGCCATATTATCGAGTGGGCTTAACCCGATAGTTTATGAGCAAAAAGATCCACATGTTTTGCAACACTTCAGTAACAGAACTGCACCATTTTGCGGGAAAGTTAAATATCAGTTTTCGATAACGGCGTTTGCGGCACGGAGGAAAATTCTAAACCACTGAGAATAAAAAAAAAAAAAGTTCAATTCAGCATTTATTGAACGCAATAATCTATAAGGTCATCATGTTGAAGCTATCGGAAGTCTATCATACTTCCGTCTATAATTTGAAATTAAGTTATGACATGTTTTTAGAAAAAGTACTGTATAACCTTGCATGACCTTGGTTAGTTCTGTTTCTAAGAAAAGGAAGTTACTCTCTAGCGGTCCTGGCAAGTGTATTCTTATTCCGATAAACTCTCTCTCTCTCGCTCTCCCAACAACCCCCCCCCCCCCCAACCTCTCTCTCTCTCTCTCTCCTCTCTCTCTCTCTCTCTCTCTGTTAAGATAGTTGCTTCAGTTATTTTGCCCAGCATTTTGACATTTTGTATTTCACCATTTCTCACCCTCGATTCCTCTCGGTGCTGAATTGGACTTCAAGGGCATCGGAAGTGTCACTATTCATCTCAGTGACTTCGGAAACTATGGATTAGACACTAATATCTGTCATTTTTTACAGGTTATTTTTCACCCCTTCTCTCACAACCCACCCCATATCCTATCGGGGCTGTACTTGGATTTAGAGGGCATCGGGAGTATGTCTATTCATCTCAGTAACCTCGAAAACTATGAATCAGAAACTAATGTCTGTTTTTAGGTTATTTTTTACATGCCATTCCCTTCCCACCCCCTTCCTATCAGGGCTAAACTTGGACTTAAATGGCATCAAGAGTGTCAGCAACCTTGAAAACTGTGAATCAGATGCCAATATCTGTCGTTTTCAGTTATTTTAATATGTCACCCCCTTCCCATCAGGGCTGAACTTGGAATCACAGGGAATCAGGTGTGTCATATTCATCTCAGCGACCTCAAAAACTATGGATTAGACCAGAGGTTCTCAAACTTTTTCGCGAGCAATCCTATTTGGAACATTTCAATCCTCTATGACCCAGATTAAAGTAAAGGGAAAGAAAATGTACAGTGATATGTGCACTTTATTTTGGAAAAAAATAATGTTTACAACTTTTAATTCACAAAACTAAACTAGCAGGATTCATGGCACTGCTTTCTGTTCATAAAACTAAATTGCTAGAATCCTTGGCACTGCTTTTCATTCACAAAACTAAATTAATAGGATTCATGGCATTGCATTTCATTCACAAAACTAGATTAATAGACTCCATGGCACCACTTTACATACACAAAACTAAATTAATAGAATCCATGGCACTGCTTTTCAATCACAAACTAAAATTATAGAGTTCAACACACACTTTTGATACAGGAGTCCTTCCTGTCAGAGACAGAATTAGGTGGGGCCCAGAATGGAGGGAGAATGTGGGGGGAGAATGAATATACATTTCATAAGTAATTTATGGTTAAAAGAGGAATTAAGTAACTGAAATACAGTGAAAGCATGATAATTTTCCTGTGTCCCTGCAACCCATCAAAATTGATCTTGTGACTTAACTTTGGGTCACATGAGAACCATTGGATTAGACACTAATATCTCTAGTTCTAGGTTATCTTTACATGTCACCCCCTTCCTACATTTTATCACCCCACTTCCTATCGTGACTGAACTTGGACTTGAAGGATATCAGGGGTGATTCATCTCAGTGACCTTGAAAACTTTGTTATTTTTACATGTCACCCCTTCTCACGCCCCCTTCCTATTGGGGCTGAACTTTTACTTAAAGGACATCCAGAGTGTCACTCTTCATCTCAGCAACCTCAAAAACTATGGATTAGACGCTAATATCTGTTGTTTTCGGTTATTTTTACATGTCACCCCCTTACCACCCCACCTGAACCCCCCTTCCTATTGGAGCTGAACATGGCCTTAAAGGCCATTGGGGGTGTCACTCCTCTTCTCAGTGATCTCAGAAACTATGGATTAGACACTAACATCTGTTATTTTTGGTTATTTTTACATGTCACCCCCTTCCTGCCCCCTTCTCAGGACCCCCTCCCTGTCAGAGCTGAACATGGACTTAAAGAGCATCGGGAATGTCACTATTCATTTCAGTGACCTCAAAAACAATGGATTAGACTCTAATATCTATACATACACACACACACACACACACACACACATATATATACTTTATATATATAAGTAATATATATAAGTATATTATCTATATATGAATATATCTAATACTGTTATGTGTGTGTAGTGCTGTTGGTGTGTGTGATGTGGTGTGTAATGATAATAGATATTAGAGTCTAATCCATTGTTTTTGAGGCCACTAAAATGAATAGTGACATTCCCGATGCTCCTTTAAGTCCATGTTCAGCTCTGACAGGGAGGGGGTCCTGAGAAGAGGGCAGGAAGGGGGTGACATGTAAAAATAACCAGAAATAACAGATGTTAGTGTCTAATCCATAGTTTCTGAGATCATATATATATATATATACATATATATATACATATATTAAATATATATAATAATATTATTTATATATATAAGTATATATATAATATGGGTGTGTTGTATATATGTGTGTAGTGTAAATGTATAGGATATTAGTGTCTAATCCATAGTTTTCGAGGTCACTGAAATGAATAGTGACACTCCTGATGCCCTTTAAGTCCATGTTCGACTCTGATATATATATATATATATATATTATATATATATATATATATATATATATATAAATTATATATATATATATATATGTATATATATGTACATATATATATATATATATATATATGTATATATATATGTATATATCTACACAATATATATGTATATATATGTACATATATTATATATACTATATATATAATATATGTTACAGGGTCCAATGGACCCTGTTTAATTAAAAGGAGAGAAAATAATTAATCGCTACCTCAACCTACCTTGGCACCTTCCCGGACAGGCAATTCTGCAGAAGGATCAAGTTATCAAGTCTAGGCTAAAAAACAAAGTTCGAGATACAAAACGAAGTCTTTATTATCCCATAGATCTAACAAGAAAACCAAGGAAAATTAATTTAAAATCCCAAAACCATGAAATACAATTTCTACCCTGCACAAGCACTTGATTAAAAATTGTCACACTATTCTCATTGTCAAAAACCCCATCAGTCTTTCTCAAAATAAATGTCAAACAGAGAATTCATTTACTGTGATGACATACTGAATCCATCTGCAAAAGAGACCACAATTATCAGAAATAGAATAGAAAAACATGGATCAATTTTCCACAAGAATGTTAAGTGTGAGCGCCGCACTTCTTTCAAAGAATCTGCAAAAGTTCACTGTTTCTTTTAAATGTTCTTTACCTTTTCGACGGATCTTCTAGCTCATTCCACCTGAATCTATTTCACCTCGTGTGAGCTTTCTTCCTAGAATAACCACCTTCTGTCTGCGGCATGTTATATCACACTTTCTTGTGCCTTGATGGGCGAACAAACGCATACACGCTAGTCTACTCAATGTTCTGGAACTTTCTGAGAACACACCCTGTTTGACGCACAAAGAGATACACACACAGCAACATTTTTCTGACATGACGTCAGAAAAATACGACTTCAGACCAACCAGGTCAACACCTGGTTCTCACCGATGCGACCGATTCCATATGCTTTGTCTCGCTCCAATGTTTTTAAACTTTTTCCATAACACTCGCACGGCTGTGTTGCTACACATTCTAATCTGTTGGTGTCACCAATTGCACCCTAATTTCAACTATTAACATTACCAGTGCCTTTATATATAGGTCTTGGCCACTATGCCTAAGCACCACCTGGCGCATACTAGGCTGACCAGTGGTATATAGTTCACACATTTTATCCTGCCAAACGATTTAGGGCCACTTCCAACGCTGGTTCCGTCCTACCTCGTCAGCAACATCCAGTTTTGATGGCCCCTGCAATGCACATTGTGACCATCATTATCACCACCATAATGGTGATCACTGGAACTGCATAACATTCTGCAAAGAAAAACTCCTCCTCTCTATTTTCCTCTAGTGGAGGAACCGTAATTGTCTCCAGTGTAGGGGGAACTTTTGCCACCTTGTGGTTCCGATGTAGGTGTTTCCTAAACACCCTTGTTGATGAATTGTAGATCCGTTGTCTTCCAGTGGAGGAACCATAACTGCCTCCTGTGTTGCTGATCTTGAGTATTCTGTGACTCCCATGCAAATGCTTCCTGCACCCACCTTGTAGAAGTATCGTAGATCCATGGTTTGCTCGAGAAATTATCCTGAGACAACTCCACACGAGCCATCAAAGATCTTTGGTCCATGTAGTAGTAGTCCATGACCTTGTCACCCATCTGGTGCAGCAGATCCTAAGTTGCTTTTGTTTTCACTACTCAGTATGAGCCTGGGAATTCTCTTAAATCATTGTGTGTCCGTGTTTCGTGATGAACACGTTCACCCTGACAAGTCTGTGCAAGTCTATGTATTATAGAAAGAAATTCATACTTTCATGCACTAATTTGACATGAACTTACATGCCCAATCTCCTAGTTAATTTCTAAAGCTGAAATTCCCCATCAAAATAAACATGGTGTCTATCTACTGATCTCTGGAAAAGTACTGGGAAAAAACTTTGATCACCTTACTGAGCACTCACAATTGATCCCTTATCTGATAAGTGCACCAAATGTAAAGTTTGACCCTCATTTATATATTATGTATCTCAAAATAAATTCAGCAATCTCTCTAAAAATAATATGACATCCAAAAAGCCTATGTGAAAAAAATAAACACTAACACCACTTAATCCTAGTTAAAGATTTCCCTAATGAAAATAGTAATTCAAACCCTTTTACCATATTACCAAAATGTAGTTTCCATCACACTCAAAAATTACTACCACAAATAAATCAGTAGCAATCCATGTATAATCCCTTTAGATTCCTCACAAAGGAACGTCATCATCGATATTGTCAGACAGAAGAAAACCCTATGGGTATCCAACTTTATATGATAACATCAACAATAATCTCATCCGAGACACTACTCACATTGTCAGCACCAGACAACCTATTTATTCCAAAGATGATGATGACATGTAAAAACAACCGACAACGGCAGATATTAGTGTCTATTATAGTTTTCAAGGTCGCTGAGATAAATAGTGACACTTCCGATGTCCTTCAATCTAAGCTCAACTCTGATAGAAAGAGGGGCTGGGAAGGTGGTAATATTTAGAAATAACCTAAAACTACAGATATTAGTGTCTAATTCATCATTTTCGAGGTTGCTGAGATGAATAGTGACACTCCCAAGGGTCTTTAAGTCCAAGTTCAGCTCCGATAGGAAGAGGAAAATGAAAAGTGATGGATATTGGGATCTAATATATAGATTTTGAGGTTTCTGGGATAAACAGAGAAGCTCCCGATTCCCTTCAAGTCCAAGTTCAGCTCCAATAGGAATAGGGGTGGGAAGTGGTGAAACAGAAAATGTCAAAAATGCTGGGCAATGTAACTGAAGCAACTATTTTGACGGGAAAGAGAGAGAAGAGAGAGAGAGAGAGAGAGGAAGTGAGAAAGAGAGCAGAGGGGATTTGGGAATAGAGTGTGTGTGTGTGTGTGTGTATTGGTTGTCATTTAGAGTTTTCTCTGGCAATGCTGGGTTGGTCAGTTAGTCGATAAGCATAAAAATGTGTGTATGTATGTGTGCATATGTTCCGCATACACTATTAAATACATTGAACAAGTTCAACCAAACTTGAAATACATACTACTTATCATCTGGCACCATAGGGGGTTGGGTGTGGACAGGTGGAAATGTAAAAATGACAGTAAACAACAGATATTAATGTCTAATCCATAGTTTTCAAGGTTGCTGAGATGAATAGTGACACTCCCGATACCCTTCAAGTCCAATTTCAGCCCTGATGGGAAGGGGGAGTGAGAAGGGGTGGGAAGGGGTTAGCATGTAAAAATAAATGAAAAAACAGACATTAGTATCTAATCCATACTTTTCGAGATTTCTGAGATGAATACCGACACTACTGATGCTCTTTAAGTCTGAGTTCAACCCCCATAGGAAGGGGGTAGGGAGAGAAGCAACTATCTTAATAGGAATGAGAGAGAGAGAGAGAGAGAGAGAGAGAGAGAGATAGAGAGAGAGAGAGTTTATTGGCTGTAATCAGAGATTTCCCGGGCAGCGCTGGGTTGGTCAGCTAGTAGGTGACACATGATGAGCAATATTTGTATATCAAGCCATGAAAGAAAAAAGGAATAAATTGTCCTGTTAACAATTTCACTCACAATAAAACAAAACTATATATATACGTCGAATTTACATCAAACTTGCATTCCATAAGATGCCAGTTTCTTAATATAATCAGATAAACCATCCTAAAAAATTAGATGATACCAGGTCAGTGGAAAACAGACCAGTGCTTATCTTTAAATTCCTCTCTTCTATTCAGGTAATTAGCATAAATTCAAGGATGTTTCTCTGGGTAAAGTCATTAGTATGGATTACTGCGTCACCTTGTGCCCAGTCAATTCTATGGCCCAAGTTAAGCCAATGGATCGCCAAGGGATTATTCGGAAGACCCTTGGGGACTGCAGTTTTGTGCTGTTTGGTTCTTGCATATCTGCTTTTTGATGTTTCGCCTAAAATAAGATAAATTGCATTCTGAACAATGGACATCTCTAGTACATTAGTACTGTTCCTAAAGCTGCTTTCATTTAAGTAATTTCAATGGTTTTCTTTTATATTCAAACACTACCCTAATTTATAACTTTTCGAAACCAGAGTGGTGATAAAAAGCCTTCATAAAATGGCGGAAAGAATATATTATTTATTGCAGAGTATTCGTACAAAATGGTGAATTTTGAACAAGTTCACTGAATTCCTTGGGGACGCATTTTTGGCATAAATTCGATGTATTTGTGCTTTTCCTTCATTGTGACCCTGGGGATGTCAGTAACACGAAAGTACAGGCTCCAATAGATTTTTATTTTTATCCCTTTTCGGGGTTTGACACACACACACATGTGGGCATGTAATACTTGAAGTATAGCGGCATCGTATTTGCCAACACGAAAAGAGGAAAAAAATTACATTTCCACTGCAGCAATTAACTCCTTTGAAAATCTGACCACTCTCTGAAGTCGGAGTTTTTGTAGTGAATTCGGTTAACAATATCCGTCACCCTGTTACATCGTTAGCAGCTTCTGGCAGAAGGAATTTGTCTAATGATGTTGCTAATGAGGTTAATGACGGCTTGGGTGAATGATGCTGAACGAGGTATGTTATGTTTTTTTATATTATATTATGCTATGAGGAATTTGTTGATTGCCGATATTCCTTCTAATTTGAGGTTATGCATCCTACTGTAGTATAACGGTTATTCATTGCGAATGACTGCATGGATTATCTAAATATAATTAACAGCTGGATGAGTTGTCATTTACTTATAAATAATTATTATGAATTATGACTGTTTTCCTTTATGTATGAATTGATCATCATATCTTTATGACTGAGTGAATTCATATCCATCTTAAATGAACGGTTTCTACTATTCTTCATGAATGAGTGAATCAGATATATATCCACGGAATGTTGAAATGAATCTTGATTCATCATGAGTCTCGTGAATGAGACTTTCTTCTCGTGGGATGAGGCATCTCAACCAACAACGAATAATGATCTCATATTCCATGAATACACAAATCCCTTATTCATTTCCCGATTAATATTTTATTCGTCATAAAGGAATAACGAACTGAATTGCATCCAGCGGAAGGTATTTGCCGGATGTAGACCTAGACGACGGATTTTCAGTTTCACATTTTGTAGGCTGTTTTTCTCATTCGCTTGTTTCTTATCACAAAGGTCGAGCACATTATATTACTTTGTGTTCTGAGACACTAGAGCTCTCAGTAGTTCTCGGGCACAAGAATAATCCGTTTTCTCTTCGAACAGATCTACCTCATTTTCATTTTCCTGGTAGAGCCACATAACCGTGATGAAACTGGACAGCGGAACATTGTCAGGAATTTTAAGTATAGGCTAAATCTGGGCGTATTCTTCATCTTCTCCTTTATCATCGTTATTATTATCACAACGCTTTTTTACGTCGTCATTATAATCACTACTGTAATTATCAGCAAGACTTGTGAATGACTTGCATTGTCACACATTTTCTGCGAAGGCAATTGCCATCACACCAAAGCAACGTTTATAAAAGACAGGATGCGGAAACCCACGAGAGCGTGGTAACTTTCCACTGCAACGCAGTTGCATGTTACTGGACCATAAACGGCGCCAGTACTATGGGACATTACTTTGTCGTTAATGATGCGTACACTACCAACGGTTTTCGGGCATAGAAACCAGCAGGTATGTTTTGTAGTGAGAAGGTGTGTTTTGTATACTTTATTTTAGTGGTTACGTATTTAGGTTTTGGTTGTGTTCACAGAGAAACAGGAGAAGTCGCTGAAAATCATCCTTCAAATGTTGCCTCAAGAGTAGTTCATCATTGGACCACTCGGTTACGTGCTCGACTACTGATCTCAGGGTCCGGGTTCGATTCCCCGCTCTGTCAACGCGGAATCAGAGAAATGTATTTCTGGTGATAGAAATGCATTTCTCGATGTAGTTCAGACCCCACAATAAGCTGCAGGTTGTTTTGCTAAGTAACCAATTGGTTCCCAGCTACGTAAATATATCTAATCCTTCGGGTCAGCCCTAGGAGAGCTGTTAATCAGCTCAGCGATCTGGTAAAACTAATATATACTTAAGTTTTGCATCTTGGGTGAATTCCCTATACAGAGAACTTCTACATAATTACGTGCTGAGTTATATAGCACGCACTTCTTTGCTTTCCAGATCTTTAAAACCCTACATCGACTCCGAAGCACTGTCTCTGTCTTCTCTCCTTTCGTCCATCGCCTGAGAATTACGTTCACTTTTTGCCAACTTGTTTCCATTCGCCCCCCAAGACAAAACCCCCTCAAAGCACTGTTTAGTTTTGAACTATCTTTATCTTCTTACTTCATTGTCGTTTCTGTGTATTTAGCAGATTGTGACTGAACTATGATATACAAACTGAACATATAATATACCAACAGTTGTTCACTCAGCAGCTTCTAGATTTATTTTTCATTTCACTATAGTTGGTTCACTTAAGGTAGATTCTTGGATGAGCCGTAACGCTTACGAGACGTTTGTTTGGCGCCCGCCGATTGGCTGGTACCGGAAGGTAGGCAGCTCCCAGCCAATCAGCGCCCGCCAAACAAACGTCTCGTAGGCATAGGGCTCACCCAAGAATCTACCTTAAGTGAACCATCTATAGTTGTCAACACGTGCACCTCACATCCATAAAGGGGTAATGATTCAACAGACTTTTGCAAGCGGGCTTCACCTCTCTTATCATCCAACAGACATTCGTTACATCAACTCTTAAACAATTTAGAATTTTTTAACCATTTTGTTAGGCATGCTATTTTCTTTATTATGTTGTTAACAAAGGAACCCTTTATTTCTTTTAAAGGTTCTGTTGAATCCCTGATTGTTTACCTAAAGGCAAATTATTGTTGCAAGCTGAGCCAGAATTTTTGCCGAATAATTTTCAAGAAACAATGAATTAACCAATAAATTTCCGCCAAATCTAACTGAGGGCTGATGACGTCACAGGATTCCTTAGGAGACCAATGGCAGCCTATTCTGTAACAGCGAAACAGTAAAAAAAGTATCATAAAGAAATTAGTCAGTAGAGGAATTACAGCCAGTTGCTTCCAAGGAAAGAGCGGCGTTGTAATCAAATGGAATAGGAAATTGAATTCTCTGCCTTCTATAATTTTTGAATCATTCAACCTTCCTCTTTACGCTTAAAGGGTGACGTCTTTTGAAGTACTTTTCTCTCATGGCTTGAGTTGTTTTGGGCAGGCATCCCCTCTCGTCTTTTATACCATATATAGTCTGTTACAAATATGCTGGCGTTAGAGAGCTCCAATATTTTTTCTCTAGTGCTCCTTACTGGTATTTAGTTAAGGGCCTTAAGTCTGGTCTCTTCTCTTGAAGTGTTTTACAACCTGCTGTGGGGCCTGGGACGGTATAATATATATTATTATATATAGCTTTATATCTATATATATATATATATATTATATTATATGATTATATATCTGATTATATACTTCTTATATATAGATATTATATTCTTATATCTATATTATATATAAGATATAGATTATTAATCTCTATATATAGATATATATAGATATATAGTTCTATCTTATAATAGATCATTAGATAGATAGATATATCTAATATATATATTATATATATGTATAGTATATTATAATATATATTTTCTATATATATCTATATATATATATGTATGTATATATAAATACATATAATATATGCTATATATATATAATGTGAAATACATGACAGTATTATCATAGATATAAAGGAATAAAAGTAAACATCTCTCATCATTCATTACCCGTGGAAGATTACGATGTGCGTATAGGTGTTCTTAGTCATTGAGATAACTTGGATTGCTCTAAATTCTCTCTCTCTCTCTCTCTCTCTCTCTCTCTCTCCATCATAGGTGTAATTCTCATCACTATAGATGAGAACGGTGATGGTTACCTCTGATTTCCTGTTATTTCCACTGACTCTATTCTCAGAATATGTTCTCATTTCAAATGGCATTGATCAAAGTGTGATTCGTTGCGGTATTGTATTCTTGTCTGGTGCCGGCGTTGTCATCGAATCCACCATATAAATGCAGTCAATGCATTCGTCAGTATATACCTCCAGACGCGTATTATTTGTGCCTTTGCATACACACGTACATTTTGCTATATCTTCAGTGTGTTTATGAATAGCTTCCAGGTATCTCATTACAAAGATAGCAACGAATTATTTACATTGCAGTTTATTTGTCTTTAAAAGAAATATAACAAATAAAATCACAAATTCGGTGTTTTGTTGAGGCTTCCCCACTTCAACCTCTCTGATATTTCATTATTCCAATTTTTTTTTTTCGCGTCTACAAAAGCGGTCACTTAGTACGTGATCTCGAGTGATCGATGGGAGAGAAGAGATCCATTTGTCTGACTGAACTAACAGGAAACATTCATCCTGATGTAGAAAAGGTAAGGGAAATGAGGTTACATTTTTGATCTAGTTCATCGGTGTTGTTTTTGTCGTCTGTTACTGTCTGGAATGGCCGAACTTTATCCTCGCTTTGTAAGTAAGAGGATCTGATGAGCTGGGGTTCCATTGAACAGATACATCGAGTTATGCCGTTGTGTTTTGACGGACTGCAAAGGTGTCATCGTCTTCTCTCAGATTTCTTGCAGCATTTTCTTATTTAGCACCAAGTGATTAATGAACGACAGCTTTGGACTCGTAGGTCTGTCTGTCTTATATATGGTTTTCATAAACAGATCGCTTCTAATTTAAAAATGCTTAATGGGAATGGCCGCCTCATGAACAGAGATACGCAAATACTTACTGTGACGCTTGTAAACCAATAAATATTAGCTTTCAGTCTATTCATAAATCCTTTACTTTCCTTAATCTTTGATCATTCATTCGAAGCCCTTTGTAAATGGCTCTCCTGATCGAAAATGACTTCCTCATCGATCTCCTCTGCTCCGTTGGAGGCACAGAGTAAATAGACTATTCGCTTTAAAATCTTGTTCTTTTCATTTCTTCTTCCTCTTTATCTCCATTTTCTTGTTCGATTTACTTCCTGTGGATGAATGATTCTTTCACCCTCTCCTGTCTACTATCTAGCTAGATCCCTTTTGTCGTGCTACTATCAGCTTTATGACATTAGTTTCTACCTGCTAATCTTCTTCACTTCAGTGAAATAGTGGTCACTGGTGATAAAGGTAAACCCTGGTAAAGTCAAGACCTCATTCATTAACTAGCCAGTCTCCTATTGTACTCACACTTCATAGATTGTTGTACGAAAGCATCACTTTACTTCTCGATCTGACTTTCGGAGTTCGCTCGATTTCACTGTATTCAAGTATCACTTAAAAAACATATGTAGTGCTGCTGGTCCGCTAATATAGTGGTTAGTGTCATGGTATGCCGCTTAGATGTCGCGGGTTCGCGTCTCCCCCAGGGCGATGGTAAATTGCTGGCTCTGTATCATTATAAGTTACTGCTGCAGTGGGAGGTTGAAAACAACATTCTTTGGAATCTTAAATTTCAAGCCAATGGCCCCTGTGTGCTTGTTCCATGTGAATAGGTTTCATTTATTGAAACAATAATAATAATACTAATAATAATGTTTAACGTAATGCTTTCTTTATCTTTAGAAACGATGGCATTAATGACACATGCTTCAGGTGTTTTGTCTCAACATTGTTGGAACATTGGTCTCTTGTTGGGATGTCAATATCTTTTCGGAATGATCCTAATTATTTGGACGAAATTGGTTGAGCTGACAGTTTCCTTCCCTTCTAACAGTAAAATTTGACTCTGACCATCGTCGGAATATTTTATGTTTAGCCCTCTTCTGAATATGGTTATTTTAATTAAATCCACATTCTGTTGAGATGCCACGATACCATACTGCCTAATTATCAAAGGTATTTTATTCCCTTTACTGTAAAAGTGGAACAGTCTCTCTGGCAATATTGTTGACGCCTGCTCATGAGAGGCTGCAACGCTACGTTAAAGCATAATGGACATTTCCTGACATTTGGAATACCTGGCTGTTGGTTTTTCTTCAGTCATCACTTGATTCCGCGTTTTGCCATTTTATACTGCCGAAGTTAAGTATATCTTAGTTTTACCAGACCACTGAGCTGCTTAACAGCTCTCCTAGGGCTAGTCCGAAGGATTAGATATTTTTACGTGGCTAGTAACCAATTGGTGCAACGGGACCTACAGCTTATTGTGGGATCCGAACCACACTATATCGAGAAATGAATTTCTATCACCAGAAATAAATTGGCCAAGCCGGAATTCGAACTTCGGACCACCGAATTGGCAGCCGAGCTCGAAAACCACTCGTCCAGCGAGGAACTTATACTGCCGAAGACTTCTTTGCAAATTAATAGCCACTTCAGCTCGTTTTGTAGGAATGTTTGCTTATGTCGAACAGTGATGATGAACTATTTGTACTGAAATGCTTCAGTCCCAGTTTTAATTTTCTTCCCATTTCTTCAGCAAATCATCATAGTCTTACCTCTTCCTATTTGTTGAAATGTACCTTTCCTCTTATGCTGACGAAATATTTATCTTCCCTTTGTCTTCACACGTCCCTTAAGGGGGAAGTGCCGTCATCAGCGCATCTCACGCAGTTCACTGCAAGCATTACTAATAGGGTGTTTGGGCCATCCCTTCGACCTCTAGCTGTATCCACTTTTTAGCCTTTCTTCAGTCTTGCTCACCAACATCTCTAACAGTTACTTCTCAATACAACTGAGGGTTTTTTCTCGTTGGGAATCACAGCCTGTTTCTACCTACTCTGTTTATTGAATCGCTGATCACTGTACTGTAATACAGTGCCTCATTTGATCATCTTTTGTTATTTAAGAACATTCTTCTTTCTTTCATTCACTTGAAAAGAACACTTAGTATTTTAGTCAGTCACTATTTTATTTTTAGTTTTCTGTAAAAGAAAACTATTGAGGTGGCTTTGTTTGTCCTTCCACACTTTTCTGTCCGGACTGAGATTTTAAAAACTACTGAGGCTAGAGGGCTGCAAATTGAAATGTTGATCATCCACCCTTCAATCATCAAACGTACCAAATTGCAGCTCTCTAGCCTTAGCAGTTTTTATTTTATTTAAGGTTAAAGTTAGCCATGGTGGTGCGTCTGGCAACGGTATAGGACAGGTCACCAACGGGCCGTGGTTGAAGATTCATTGGCAGCGTCTCATACAGCATTAAACCGAGATCACCGAAAGATAGATCTATTTTCAGTGGCCTTAATTATGCGCTGTACAGAAAACTCGATTTCGCAGAAGAAACTTCGGAGCATTTTTTATTTGTTTTTTTACGGAAACTAATCATGGTGAAAAATGAATGACAAAGTATCAACTCTTTCAAAAAAAACAAATATTTCCACCGAAAATTTTAAATATTTTCTCATTGCCTACTCTTTTCTGTTACTGAATTGCATCAGACATAATATTGTTTGCTTTACTAAATAAATTAGTATACTCTCTGCTTCATTTAAAGATGTATCGTACCGTTTCTTCTCCTCTCAAGCGAAACACCTCTCGTCTCATTTATCACAGAACGCCTGGTAGATTCTTTGCATTCACTGCGGTAATGTGTTCTCTCTCATCTGTTCATCTTATCTCTTTATGAGCTTTCTCTTTCACTTTCAGTTCACTCAAAAAACTCTAACTTCCGACCTGTGTCAGTGAACTGTTTCCCTTTCTACCTTATGCCTTACTCTGAATAACATCTGCTTTCTATCCTTTGTCTTCAATGAATCGTGATGTAGTCTGCCTCTTCTCTGGTTCTTCCTTGCTTCTTTCTTCTCTCACGTTGCATCTCTCTGGTTCTTCCTTGCTTCTTTCTTCTCTCACGTTGCATCTTCTCTGGTTCTTCCTTGCTTCTTTCTTCTCTCACGTTGCATCTTCTCTGGTTCTTCCTTGCTTCTTTCCTCTCTCACGTTGCATCATCTCTGGGTCTTCTTTGCTTCTTTCTTCTCTCACGTTGCACTGAATCTCTCTTCGTTTCCATTTTCTTATAGGATCCCAGACTGTCTGTCGGTTCATTATTTTCCTTGTTTAATTACTTCCATTTCTTTGACGTTTCCTTCACTTATTTATGTTACTTTTTCTTTGTCTTCATTTTTCTGTTTCCCCCTCCTTTTGATAACTTCCTTCTTTTACTTCCTTAATGACATTAACATGTTTTATTTTCCTCCTATTTTACCGAATGTCATCCATTTCCTTTTCATTCTTTATTTCATTGGATCGTATTTTCATTGCAAAATTACATCCTCTTTTCCCTTAAAAGTCTCTTAATTACCTAAAAACATTTCAGTTCTTTCACTTAAAAAATAATGTCCTTTTCCATCTCCCTCTTTCCTTTAACGTGTCACTCCTTGAGATTTTTCTAATGGAGTATGGCTGTTACTGTAGGTGTAGATTACCGTTAGATCTTATTCCGACTAGTGACTAATCTTGATCCATTTAGACTAGGTCGTACTCCTTTGATAGATGAATTTCTAATTACAAATGCCAGTCAACCTCGGCAATTTTATAATGGGTCTTTGATCTCCTTAGCATCAAGGCGTTTGCCCATTGAATATCCAAGTCATTTTGAATACTTCTTAGAGATTTCCACTCTAACATTCAGTAAAACGATGCAAGTTATATCCTGATTAACTTTTCTGAGGAAGGTTCAGTTTTTCTCTTTTAACAAGTTTGGATCTTTCCTAGATAGTGATCAAGGGATGATATTTAAAGTCTTTTGTTTATGTTTTTACGGCAATCCCCAACGGGCCTGTACTAAATCCTTGGGGGCCACTATCTAGGAAAGATCCACAAGTTGAAACCTATTTGTTTGGTCTCATTATGCATATAATCTAAAGCGAATGTCTTCAAGCCTTATTTTAGTGTGTGCATATAAGTTCACGTGTTGTGTGTATCCAAAGACAAATATGTTTTTGACTTGTTCGGATTCTGGTTCCTTTATATCACCTTCATTTCTTTTATCTGTTCTTTAGTTTTATTTTTTTTTATTAAATCATCTCTCTCGTCCACCGACTCCTTGTATCGCCTTGCCGTTTTGTTTCTTCCATTTCGTCTTTATTCTTCGCTTCATTGAGTAGTATCAGTTGTCATTCTTTTCACGAAATCTCTTCATTCGTTTCATCACCTTTTTACTATATTTTCAGTGTTTTGCTTAAGATTTCTTATAACAATCTCTATTATTTTTTTCTGCTACATTTTTGCACTTAACAATCTAATCTGACTCTTCACTGAATGGTCTCCAATCTCACATTCCTTTCTTCACATTTTACTTTTTTTCCAGCCTCATTTTCTTTTTTCTTTTTATCAAATCTCCTTCTCAGTAAACGATCTCGAATTTCCTCTTTTCATGGAATCACTTCATTGTTCCATTCAATTGACATTATACTACAGTTATTTCTTTTTTGAGTCACTCCTGAGTTTCCTTTTATCACTATATTACCTCATTCCTCGCTTCCTTTCCTTGAATTCACTATTGATGACTCGATCCTCCACCTGCTGTCCTTTCATTTTTCTCACTGGGTCGCTCCTACTTTCTTTTAACTAATGATCTCCTGACTTGTCTGTAACCTGTAATTCTCACTCCATCTTTTCACCTCCTGACTCCTCCTATAGGCCTTCGCCCTGCCTTCCTACTGCCTATCCATAGTCCACCGAATCACCTCAGTCGTCATCCAAATTTTCGAAGTCCCCGTCCTTAGCTTCCCGTTAGCTATATATCTCTCACTTCCTTTCTCACTGCTTCAGGCATCTACCCTATTTTTCCCCATCCCGTCATCTGATCGTTTCCCTTTTCCATATCAATTCCTCCGTCCTTTCCTTCATAGAATCTCCCCGTCTTCCTCATTGGCAGTAGCTCCATCCCTCACTCCAAATTTACCCACAGGCTCATGACCTCGACTTCTCCCCTTTCAAAAGGGTCAGCTGACTTTAAGGGTATTTATATATAGTACATATTGGCCCTCTGTTGTGTCCGCCACCCTTACGGAAAGGTCGCCATATGCGGCTTTTCATGGAGCGATTTCTATTTTGTCGACGTTCTTTTGTCCCTCCCGCGCTCGCGCTTATCCTTCTCATTGTTTATACTGCGCGGCTAAGTGTTGCATAGTCATATTGTAAGGGTGCTTTTTTCACCATCGATTTCGAATCTCTCTCTCTCTCTCTCTCTCTCTCTCTCTCTCTCGATATGTTTGTGTCGATTATTGTTGTATAGTTCTTCATGTCCCATTACCTAATACTTTCTCATCTTCTGCTCATGGATTTCTTAGGTATACGAATTTCTTGTGTTTAATACCTATTTCCATATAGCCTATTATATTGCATTTTCATGAGTTAGCCTTTCTTTTCACACTTCCTCTCTGTCCGTATAGATAAATTATAGATAAATAAATAAATGAATATATATAGTATATATATATACATTATATAATATATATATATATATATATATATATCATATATATTATATATATTTATATATATATATATATTATATATATATATATATATATATATATATATATTTTACAAAGTTATTATTGTAAGCAATTTTTATTGAATGTCGATGCACATGTGCCGCGTTCTGTTTTATAACGATTCTCTAACTTTCTGTATCTCATCTTATCTCTCTTGGCTAAAACCCTGAACACAGAGAAAAAAAATTCTATATATGTATATATAATATACATATGTATGTGTGTGTGTACATGTACGAGAGGACAAGTGGTCGGTACCAGAAGCTGTTACCCTTCTTACGATTATTAGCAATTATTTTGTCATGAGATTTTTAGCCTAGTGCCTTCATCCACCTTAGCTGCGACTCACAACAAGTGACAGACTCATTAACAACCCAGTTCATTGCTTCTGCCAAATGAGGTATATGAATTATTAACAGAAAGTGCCTCTTCCTGGAGGCATTTCTGATATCTCTAGTTGGTAAGACGGGTAACATTTTTGCTATTCAATTTTTCCGCTAAATCCTTATGATTTATGTGTCAAGTCTACTGTTTAGTTGTTCATAGTACCTTTATGTCTAACAGTATAAATCTTTGTAGAAAGAAAAGCAGAAGAATGTTCGCATCAAGTACTTTTCCTAGCAAAGTAACTATGATTAATTAATATAATAAAATGGAAATGAAATGAAGAAGAGAATGCCACTTATAATATCGCTAAAAATATGTATATTTCTTCATGATTAAGTTTCCCGTATCTGCCAAAGTGTTGTTCATTATATATACAACAGAGATGGCTTGTTTTTATCTGGCTCTGTGTTTTGAAGGACAAATTTTTAATTACTATTCGGACTTGTACACACACAAACACACATTTATATATACGTATATATATATAGATATGTATATATACACACACACATATATATATATATATATATATATATATATATATATATATATATATATATATATATATATATATATATAGTATATATATATTTGTGTGAATGGAATCGTATCTGTAATCGAATAAACTAAATATCTTAATAAACGCAAAAAGGCATTATAGAAAATACCGATAATAACCGAGATAGAGAGAAGACAGGAAAAAAAAGCGATAAATTATTCAGAGGTCCCAATCGTGGGTGCCGACGGAAAGACACTGCACTGTTTATATCATATCGACGAACGCGAAGTCTTCATTTTAGCACTGGACAAAGAACTAATGAAAGGCTTGACCCCACCAGGTGATCTCTCGCGGATCGTTACATGAACTCGATAACAACCATGAACCATATGCAAAGGAAAAGTGAACGTTAAACATTAATGGAAAAGGGAGCCCATAGGGACGAAACCTGGGAAAATTATACCAGATATTGGCATTGAATGAATGCCCATATGTACGATGACTCTGGAGGTAGAGGCAGTGGAAGACAAGGCACCGAAGAATACTGTTAGAGGTGTGTGGAAGTAACAGTTAAGACCCCAAGTGAATTATGAACTTATATACATTATATGAAAATTCTAAGTCCAAGTTTACTGACTTCTAGAATTTTACAATGTGCCTTTTAAGATAAAGATTCGGTTATTACTACTCATTAAAGGGGGAAACAGATATAGCAGTTTTCAAAGAAGAAATCCCTCATACAATAAATATATATACATATATACTCGTATATATAAAGAAAGTATGAATAAACCTGTATGGTATATATATATATATATATATATATAATATATATATATATATATGTATATTTATATAAAATATATAATTATTTAATATATATATATATATATATATATTATATTTAATAATTGTTATATATTTAAATATATTATTTATATATATAATTAATATATAATATATATAAATAAGTATTATATATATATATGTTTATAATCACTCTTACACTCTTACAATTAACTTTATGTAACAAACGACACCTGGAAAAAAATATCGGTTTTATTCTTAACTAAGCCGTCTTCAGGGGACTGATACAAAGTGGTAGGAATGCATACTATATATACTAGCATGCCTAGGTACGAACATACAAACTGTTGGAAAACAAGTGTTTGAATCTGACAGGTGTAAATACTCGTTTTCCAACCGTTTGCCTGTTCGTATGTATAGTCTTGCTAGCATTTATTATATGAATTCCTAACCACTTTGCATCAGTCCTCTTAAAAATGGTTTAGTTGGCAATAAAGCCGACACCAGTCAGGATTTGCAGCCGTTTTTCATTAAGAATAACACACATATTCATCACGTTCTATATCTTCGTGGTTCAGTTTTATATATTATAGGATATATATATATATATATATTATATATATATATATATATATATATATATATATATATATATATATATATACACACACACGCACATATATATATATATATATATATTAATATATATAATAATATATATAATTGTATAATTGTATTATATATTATATATAATATTAATTATATATATAATAATATATATATATACTATATAGATATATCATTTAAAAAACATCCGATATATTTTGTCCAAAAATCGCTTATTGTTTATAGATATTCAGTATATAACATACGCCTTGAAATCGGAAGAATAACTCCAAAGAAGACAATGCTTACCACCTGAAAAGATATAAACATATAGATATTCGTGTTATATGCAGAATATATCTTTTTATATAAGAAATACGTATGTTTAATGGGTAACTAATTTGATCCTGTGGTAGGGGTGTAAGAATACTACCACCGTAGGTCCTGCGTGTCGTAAAAGACGACTAAAAGGACAGCGGCTGCCTTGCATTCTTACTTTTTAGTAAAAGTCGAGGCCCACCGCCAGTAACTATGGAAACGGCTGCCTTTCAGTCTTACTTTTCAGTAAAAGGGGAGGGCTACTGCCAATAAATGTGGTTGATGACAGGAAGAGCATGCGGTCGTAACAACCCCCTTAAATGAGTAGTAATAACCGAATCTTTATCTTGAAAGGCACATTGTAAAATTCTATAAGTCAGTAAACTTGGACTTAGAATTCTCACTTAGTTTATGGGCACTCAGAAAATGTATACAAGTTCATAATTCACTTGGGGTCTTAACTGTTCCTTCCACACACCTCTAACAATCTTCTTCGGTGCCTTGTCTTCCACTGCCTCTACCTCCACAGTCATCGTACATATGGGCATTCATTCAATGCCAAAATCTGGTATAATTTTCCCAAGTTTCGTCTCTATGCCTGAGCATGCCTTTAATAGAAGGCAGTGGAGAAGGCGCATCAGGCAACCGACCCCTTAATGTAGGGATAACGGTGGGAAAGAAGAGGAGTGAGTAGCTAATTCTAGATGGCGTTGTTATAAATATCCTGATTTTGTTTTGTTTTGCATCAAAACTTTACCTTCCCCAACTTTATTTTTTGCTTTCTCTTTGCAATGATTTTTTTTATTTTGGCTTCAGACGAAGAGACGAAATGTTAATTGAAATACTTCATTTTACTACAACAATTAAGTCTTCGTTCTCCATACTAATATTACTGAGAAAATTTATATAATTTTTGCAACTATTAAATCAGTGATTCGGCAATAGTAATATCAACAACAAAAAGCAAATATTGATAACAACAACCGTTGTAATGATCTATGACATTCCGGTTTGCAAGCAGCACCTTTTCGCGGGGTTTGCATGTATTTAGTCCCATTGCGTGAAGTGTCCAAACTTCGGTTTTTTTTTTTTTTTTTTCTTTTTTTGTCATATGCTATCCGCTGTCGTGCTTTTTGAAACCTGAGAAACTTTTCCCAAGATTTTTCTCTGCACGCCCCTATCTGGATCGTTGTCTGTTTTCCTTTGCCATCTTGACCTGTGTCACAGAGGTAAAGAGAGCACTTTCCATTCGAACTGTTTGAATAATGAAGCGAAGTGGGAAAAACTCGGCACATACCCTTCTCATAAAAAAGGAGGGTAGGGGGACCCCTGTGGTAGTGGGTGCCACGTAGCATAGGGTGTGGATCGAAGCCTGGCCCACTAGGTTTCATACCTCAGTCCAGGTGGGGCTATTACACCCCTTCTGCCCCGGATCCTCACAAAACTACCTGGAGGGGCGGAGTTACATTCCTCTTCCTTCCCTCCTCCCTTCCCTGGCCCACCAAACTCCGCCCATTCATTGACATGGATGCACTTAAACTGATGGCTTTTGCTCTTCTGTATTACCATACGGAATGAATAAACACCGTTAATAGATATAATTACTATGGTGGTGATACTAAGTAAACCGATTTCCAAATGCGTCACTATGAAGGAGTTCCTTGAAGCTATTCCATTTCCCCCGCGTATTTGAGGGCGGGGCTCCATGACGTCACATCCCCACACACCTGAGCACTCGGCCTCATCAACTGGCACATTCAGTCCGTGTGTGTGGGTGAAACGGCAGAGTCACGTCCTTACGTTTCAGTGACTTTCTTTCCTTTTTTTCATCCTCTCCTATTCCCTGTACCACACAGCGAGCACCATATAGCAGCAGCACCGCGCACAGAAGCACGATGACCAGCGTTACCATGGAGAACAGCAACGCACTTTCACAGAGTATGGACTCTGTCAACACGGCAGCAGCAGAGGACGAGGTCGGTATTCAACGCACCGTCATGGGATTATTAATTGTTATAAAAAATGAGTTTTCCCCTCAGATGTGCCGTGCAACATTATCCGATTTTAAATATGGTGCTAAAGTGTGTTATAGCACCACACAGCAGCGTCAAGTGTCGTGGGTCTTGTGATTACGATTTTGGTGTGGAACGTAAAGGAAAGGTATAAGTGCTGTGGTTAACTTCTATACCTGGTAATCGATGGGGGGTAACGAAAAAAAAAAAGCTAGTTTACATGAGTGTATTAATGCCCCCTTCGTTATTCTGTCTTTCATGTGTGGTTTAGTACAAACAATCTCTTTGTCGTAGGATTTGGACGTGATACGAATAAGGCGAGAGGGAAAGAACGCCTTGCAGCATAGAATCGTGTGTTGTGCAAGTCCCCTCAAGACTAAAACGTGGGGGCGGCGCCATTTGCAAGATATGAACCTTAAAGTATAAACGCACATTCGCTTGTGTTTCCATTTTTTTATGTAGTAGAATGAAAATGGTTTTCTTAAAACTAATTAATCTCGTAAAAATTCAGTGTGAGGCCAATTACAGAGGTTCTGGTTACGTAGATAGCTTATTGTACTAGACTAGGCCTAGGTAGAGGATGTTCAGTTAGTAGGTTTGGCGTTGTCAAACATTTATTTCTTTTGTATGGTTCTAGTAGTATACTGCAGTGCAAATATTTATCTATTAGCGTAGTCACTCGTAAGTAACCTGAATGTTGTAATATCTAGACTGTAGGTCTAGGTGTATAGGCGCCCCTAGCGATGGTAAGCTATGAGAATTTTACAGCCAACGAAATCCTCTTGAATTGCCTATTGGTCAGACTATCATTTCCAAGTTAGGTTTGCTCTGTTTATCCATATCTGTACCCCAGAAATTCTTATAGTACGTTGTTGTGTTTTAATTATCAAAAGTATTTGCATGTCTAGATTTGCCATTAGATTGCTAAGACCAATATCATAGGTAAAATATTTAAATACCAAAATAATTACTGTAATTAATGCATACTCCTATGTCAAACAAACTTATAGATATGGCTATAGATCTTTATTATGATAGTTCAGGTTGCAATCGAACTTATTTCGTAAAACTTGACAGATATTTTCAGAAAATACAGTTCCTGCCATAGGAAACACTTTTTCAGAAAAAAAACCGAACCGTGTTAACTATTTTAGATTTTCGCATTAAGTCCAATCAGAATAGTTTTGTCGAAAGCATTTTAGTCATTCGAAATTATTATTTTCATAACACATTTGAAACTATATTTATTGGTGTTTGCAGCGGTTGGATCTTCAATCCGTCTTTCCAAGCATCGTACATTAGGCAGAAAATAACTGGTCATTAGCTGACTCATATCCTCCCCAGCCCCACGTCAGATAATACCGTATTCTTCATCAGAAATGTTTTAATATGACATTTTGGCCTTGCGCATAAGAAGTTACTTTTATTACTTCAGAAACCACAGGTTGATGAATTTCAAATCACACCGGTTCACGCTGAATGGCAGATCTTGAGTTCCTTGAGTACAACTCAGTTGGGAGTGGGAGGAAAAACGTTTTGGGGACGTGACTGGGCAACCCGTTGGCAACTGTCCTTGTTAATGACTAAGATAAATCCAGCTGTGTTGATTGGAAATAAACGCAGTGGAAGCGGAAATCCGTATGAGGGAGAAACAGCTCCACATTTACTAAATTGACTAATATATATATGTGTGTGTGTGTGTGTGTGTGTGCGTGTGTGTGTGTGTGTTGAATGTTATTTTCTAGTTCATAATTCGGATTTAGCTTATTCGCAGCAGGTTAAATGAGTTTGGAAACTTGTAGGGTCCATTTTTATTTATTATTTACTTGTTTCCCTCTCGAACAGTTGTTCAGCAAAACATCAGGATTGTAAACCAGTGGAGGAACTTAACTTTGGTGTCAGTTATTCTCTCAAAAGTTAACACTCGCTACCATTCTTCCTTTGTCGGTTAGACTGTAAGGCAGGCAATTTCAAGCTACACGGTGGCGGTTATTTACATCCATTTAACAAAGGGAGATGTTGTTATAAACTTACAGGTTAGACTATAAGGCAGGCAATTTCAAGCTACACGGTAGCTATTATTTACATCCATTTAACAAAGGGAGATGTTACAAACTTACAGAAGTTAATGTCACCGTCACCGACCCAAGCGGACGCATGTGTGTGTGTGCGCGCGCGAGAGAGAGAGTGAGTGAGTGAGTGGGAGAGAGAGAGAGAGGCTTACCACTGATCTGGCTATACTCCTGAATGCTGGAGAGGGCCATGTGAATGTCTCCTGGATAATATAATTGGTCTAGTTGGTTACACAGATTGACACAAGATTTTCATACTGTTTTAAATCGTTCTAGTCAACAGCGTCGAATGGGAATTTTGCAGTAAGGTGGATGCAACTTGTACAATTTGATATTAGACTAAGGTGGTCTGGTGTCTGCACGGGGATTGTGTAACTTAGTCAACGGACCACTCAGCTTATAGGGTAGATTTATGTATCAACGTGACACGTTAAATCGTCACCCATTGTTTCCTTACGAATATTTTGTCATAAAAGTTGGCGAACGTAAATAGGAATTCATAGTCTTAATGAAGTGCACGTGAAACTACTAGTACGTTCGATGTTTGCAGGTGTTGAAGTTTCATGGTTGATGGTAAGGGTGCTTAGGTTTACAGTGTAACTGACATTAACCTCGGTTGAATTATTCATATTAGCATAAGAAACCGTTTCGGTATTCTTGTAACTATTTGATTAGTTTCATGAAAAAAATTAATTTTGGCGTGACAAACGTTCTTGGTTCGTCTGGTATATATGCCTATGCTATGCCCTATTTATAGCACAGTATACGTGGTTCCATCGCAAGAACACGACTTTACTTTAAAAAATGTACATCTGCCCCTAAATTACTGGTTGCTCACGGTCTCTCGCCCACCGGACCCCCCGCCCCCACCTCGCCCAACGCCTCGGGGAAATACGCATTGGTTTATCGTCGATTTTTGGAGTTTGCTCAGGTGTCACCGTTTGCTCATAATTATTTTCCTCGTTAAAATGTCTCGACAGTTCATGTTCTCAATGTTTCCACGAGGAAGGTATGAAGGCGGTAAATTTTGTCACAGAGAAGGCTCGGATGAAGGACTCAATACTATTATAGTAATTAACGTTCTTACGTTGATATTTTTACATTTAAAAATGTACTTTTTTGCTCCAACGGGGAACCTGTGCCCTCTGTATGTTGGTTTCCTCTGTGTAAGCTGCTTTGAGTTGTCCCATCATTTTGTGCCGACTCTTGATATTTTGAAACTGATTTTCTTTAGTATTATGGAATAATGCCGAGAATCTTGTAGTTTTTGAATTAAAAGTAAAAGTTCTAATAGATGACATAAACCAAGTAGTATTTGCGCATTTTAGTTATCAGGTTTAATCGATTTTCACAAATACTTGCTATCAAATCATCAAGTTCTTCATTTTTCCTTCCGTCTTGTGCAGTGTATGTCATTGGATACAGTACAGTAAAATGCAGCAGCAGCTTCCTTATTCCAATAGATAGCCGCTCGTGAGACGCGTCGAGCGTAACGCTTTCTTAAGGGTTCCCTCGGGATACGGCTTAATTAGGCTCTGATGGTTCGAAGAGAGGCCGGGCTGCCTTGCGTAGTAGCTTCATCACCTCTTGGCTTTCCCTTTCCTCTCTGTTTTCTGTGACACTTCTTGATTATTATGGTTGGTAAATTATTATAGCCGATGCTTCAGGGGTGGCACATTTTTATTAGTATATTTTAGTTTTTGAAATCAATGAGAAGTGAAAGTCCAGGACATTAGTTTTAAAGTTTACCATGTCCTTATAATAACGTACCAAATAATACTTGTATTGTCTTGGAATTGTGCTTGATTATGACGTAATCATGTTATTCATTCCATTATTGATAAAGACTGATATCAGATATGACAT
The DNA here is from genome assembly GCF_015104395.2 of Macrobrachium nipponense. Lineage (NCBI taxonomy): Eukaryota > Metazoa > Arthropoda > Malacostraca > Decapoda > Palaemonidae > Macrobrachium > Macrobrachium nipponense. The sequence goes on along the minus strand of NC_061099.1, from coordinate 58,819,454 downwards.
TCCAACGTTAGTTATATATATATATATATATATATATATATATATATATATATATATATATATATATATGTGTGTGTGTATATATATATATATATAGCATGGTCGATGGTAAGACAGTGGACTCGCATTTGCAAGGTGTGTAGTTTGATCCTTCTTGGCCTCCACCCGTACGACCGTCCTGCGAAAGGATAACAGCGTCAAAGAAAGGCCATGTGTCTCGCAACTTCATCTCATAAGTTGTTAATAACACTAAAGAGGCTGACACCTTAAGGCCCAGTGCCTCTAAGGCGAAATTATAAATATGCACAATATATATATATATATATATATATATATATATATATATATAATATATATGTATATATATATATATATATTATATATATATATATATAATATATATATATATATATATATATATATATATATATATATATATATATATATATATATATATATATATATATATATATATATATATATATATATATCTCGCCGTTAACCACGCTGGTGCAACTTAGGTACACAGTGATTAGTCGACTATGATGGGCCACACCTGGGCCGGGAGAAGGCTAAGGTGTTAGGGTAACATCTCAAAATATTTCCGAGAGCGAGGAGGATAATAACTTGTGGTGCAACCCTCACTTATGGAAAACTTAGAGGTAATATGGCTGCATATTCCGGACAAACTCAGCTAGGTGTCGGTGTAAACAGGAAGGATATTTTTTGTCGTATTCTGCAGCACCATCCAGCGATTTTACAACAGTAGCCAAAGGTATCGCTTCGTTTATTCCGCTTCAAAATCTGATTACCGTCGAAGTAATTTATGTAAAGAGGGATTACTTAGATGTACAACGGCTGTCGGATCAAAGAGCGATTTAGTCGATTTATGTCAGATTTCGAGATTTTTAGTTGACAGGGTTGGTTGCAAGGTGCCAGAGAAAGGTTTTATTTCATATACTGTAACGGTCTCTCTCTCTCTCTTTCTCTCCCTGTATTGGCAACTGTTCTTGAACTATGCACTTAATTTTGAATAATTAATTTTTGTGTTCATGTTTGCTTTAATGCTGAACATCAATATATTCAACCCTTCCCCGAGGAAGTGTATAAAACACCATGAACTTGCGTGTGGAACTTTTTTTTTCCGTTTGCTATATTGTTTGTGCCTAGGCCTTTGAACCTTGTTTGAATGTGTGAATACATAAATACCATTTTATATCATTGTTCAATGAATGTATAACGAACGAACGCAGAAAAACACTTGCAAAAATCTTCATTCCTTTTGTTTATCAGGTCGGTTTCGCCAGCAGGTCCAAGGCGATGTCTCCTTCCCCTTCCCCCCTCCCCCTCCCTAGGGTAATTAACTACATTACCGACAAAGCACCTTTAGTTTATCTGGTCGCCAGGACAGAGTGCACGAAACGTATCGATTCTCATGTGCCGATACGCGTTTGTGAATCTATAATCAAAATAAATCTCGTTGAATACTATTTTTCAGCATCAAGCCTTTGCCTTTATTAGGGGCTGATCAGGGGAATAGGCCCACATCCACTGCCACGTCCAGAATATATAGAATGTGTGTGTGTGTGAGCATGCGCGTGTGTGCGTGCGTGTTGCGTGCGAGTGATAAAATCCTTATTTGTCACTGCCACTGATGCTCGCAAGTATTGCAGTGGTTTTCTGGCGCATAATGTGTGCCAGCTCAGCTAGCCTTGAATCCGACACTAGGAAGAGTTCTTGTCACTTTCCAAAATCCTCCAGGGTGATCGGTGCTTGCATTCACCGTTGCGGACTAAATTAAAACATCGTGTTAAATTGATAGTTCGGTATTGGTTTTTTCCTCCAAAATGCCCTATTCATTATTCTGTAAAAAAGTGCGGAAATAGAGATAAGATAATCTTGTTTGTCTAGCTATCTATGTATATAGCAGTAGATATATATATATATATATATATATATATATATATATATATATATATATATATATATATGAATAATTATCACATCGAACCGTGATTCATTTATATATCATGAGAGAGAGAGAGAGATATGCATGTGTGTATATATATATATATATATATATATATATATATATATATATATATATATAATAGGCGTTATGGCCGTCATTCTGTATGTCTGTCTGTTATTCAATCACTGCTAAACGGCTTGAAGGATTAAACCAGAAAAAATTTTTGGATTGGGCTTTGATCGAGGATGGTTTATAGCCTTATATATACTAGCTGACCTACCCGGCGCTGCCCGGGAAAACGTAGCATCAGGTAGGGCAGCTAGTATATATAATGTGTATTATTACCATGTCCATACTTCAATCACTAAATCGTCTCACAAGTCCGTGGTGGTGAAAACTCCATAGCATTAACTCTCCAAGCACCCACAATGAAGGCTCATCAGCAGCACGTCAGGCTCTGGGTACACTGCCTCATTCACCTCTTGTCTTGACGCACTCACGTTCCTCGTGGATATAAAGGCTTCCTTTACTTTTTGAGTTTTATTTCTTTTCCCTTCTCACTACCCTTCAGAATAATACTCTCATTTTCACTATCTTTTTACGTACGCTGTTGACCATTTCTTCATATTTCCAAATTTCTCGCCATTTCCTTTCTAATATGTCCCGTATTCATGTATAGTTCTTAAGAGCCTCGTCTTTTTTTTTTCTTTTTTACCCTGATAACCACACTTCATTTCTATGAGTAGGAGTTGACTCAACAAAACCATTTATAATTTTGAGCGTGATTCAATAGATACTAAAAGTCTCTTCCCAGTACTTTCCTAACACTTGTCCTGTGACTTGCTTTTCTGTCATCCTGTCATCATTCATTTTATTTACTCCCAGTACCCATACAAATAGATTGCTTCCTCTCTTGCAGACACTTTCACACTTGCATTATATTCTGCAGTTTCTCTATATTTTCCGTACAGTACTGTATCACATACTAACATCATACATTGCAACAACTTTGCACCAGCGTCTCAAATAACTTCTCACGTGGAGGCCTAACACGTTTGTATGAAATAAACTGTTACATCAAACCAGTCACTCCTGTCAAAATATTCTACTGTTTCCGTCGCATACTACCATTCAACATTCCATCATCCCAACTTTTCTTCCACATTTCCTCAATTATTTGTGTTCGTTTTTTATGCCATTTGAAGCTTTCAACTATTTTTAAGCTTCTTGCGTAAGTATTTCATAACACGCACCCTCTTCCTCATGAGTCCACATTGTTCTTCCCCTGTCAATCCTTGTATCTTATTTTATTATGTCAATAAAGATCCTGTCATAAACCTTACCCTATTTTGTAGTCATGTTACACCGCTGTAATTCTTACTCTCGCCTCTGTCACCTTTGGAACATCATCCCAACTTCCTCCATATTGTCTCGACTATTTCTGTTGAAAGTTGTTTATTTCTCACTCGTTCCTTCAGAACTGTTCCCCATTCAGACTACATTACACACCCAGGTTATGCATAATCGCACTTATTACCACCATACCTCGCCTTCTCATTCACAATATCATCAGCTTCAGGTGTTATTGTTCTTCAACGTCTTAATTGCCCACCTTATATCCTCTACAGCTATATTCACAACCATTTAGACTCGCACCATTCAGCTCTTCCTTTTCATTCTTCCACACTCGCCAAATTAACAAAATAATTTTTTTGTAGTTGATCCAGTACTTTATTCACTTCAGACAGCACTTCCTAGTTTGCATCATGTAGTGTGTGGGATCTCTTTGTTCACGAAGTATGTCTGCATTTACTTCACTGTGGACCAGCTTTCCCTAGTTGTTGATCACCCCGCCCCTTAAACATTTTTATCTTGTTTGGTCGATCACCCAGTCCAACGCCCTGCACGTGATCTTTTGCTGTCGCTTTATCTCGAATTATTTCCCGTTTCACTAAGCCTCCCACTTCCTTGCTGTTTATTCTCTCACTCCCATACCCACCAACAACACTCACCCTCACCCCGCTTACCCTATGACCTAGTCAGGAAATTTTATATAATAGCTTATATGTATGTGTATATATATATATATATATATATATATATATATATATATAGAATAATTATCACATCGAACCGTGATCCATTTATATATCAATTCAAGCTACAAATGTCTTTTAATATCTAAATTCACTTTACCTCCCAAATGATATATTTTCATATATGTACCGAAGGGAATTTTTAAGTTTGATAACAATTTTATCAACTTAAAAATTCCCTTCGGTACATATGAAAATATATCATTTGGGAGGTAAAGTGAATTTAGATATTAAAGGACATTTGTAGCTTGAATTGATATATATATATATATATATATATATATTATTATTATATATATATATATATATATAATATATATATATAGTTGTGTGTGTATGTGAGTACAATTCAAACATTTTTTAGTACTGATCACTAGCATGTGTTTGCTACAGATAATCCAAGGGTTAGAAGCGGCTTTAGCTTGGCAGCCATTTCGTTATTTCTAATAACGTAGCGATGCCACGTAGCGTGTGATATCGACATTCGACCCCAGTACTAGCAATTGTTTTCCACCACTTGAATGAGTTTGTCATTGCTAACCCTGAGTACGAGTAACGTAATTTGTGTAAGGTCCTTTTTATTTTATTTTTTTGCAAGTCAGAGCAGCTGTATCGTATAACAATAACTCGCGAAATCAGCGTTCCAGTTTACTTGTTGGTTGTAGAGAGGTATGATTTTACGTTGTATGGGGTAGTTCAAAGGGAACGCTATTGACGCACAAATACGGGAACGATTTTTTTTAAAGAAGAAGTTCAGTACAGAAGTAGATGGCGAAGATAAAATTAATATAAGCAACAAATGTCTGAAGATGATGACCGAGATAAACATGGGAAAAATGAGAAAGAGAAAGAGAGCAGGTGTGGGTGGAGAGAGAGAGAGAGAGAGAGAGAGAGAGAGAGAGAGAGAGAGAGCGCAAATACTGTACAGTGGGAAAGTTATTTTAGCTTCTTTCTGGTGCAGTCTGCTCCTGCGTGGGTTGGTACATCCACCGGGAAGGCTGGGAAGCATGAAAAGTTGGGGGAAGATAAACCACAAACGAGATTGGGGAAGGATGGCTAATTATTGGCGAGACACGACAAAACATGGATTTAAAGCCACCAGCCGCTCAGGTTCTCTAGGAGGGAAATGCCACCTTTAATAACGAATATTGTGAAGGTACCAACAAAATGTCTGCAGGCAATTTGGAATGATAATGGAATGAAAGGTATAGTGTGGAGTTGGTCTGGATAGAGTACAGAGGAATGTCAGGAGACCGCTTAGGTAGGAGGGGTGGGGCAGTTGGGGTTGGGGGAAGTTGATTGAGCAGGATGGGACCGGAAGTAAGTTGGGATGCTAGTTGAAGGTCCGGATATGGACTCCGGGAGGGGAGGCCCGCGAGATTCGTGGGCTTTTTATGTAGACTATATGTCGTGGCGTGTATGCTGCGATGTAGCATTCTGGTCAAAATCTTTTGTTCGTTCTCGCTAATTTATGGTGTCTTTGTCTCCGTGAGGACTGAAAAACAATATAACCTAGTGATGAGAACGAGTGTATACCTTGCTAGATGAACGATAAGACGTGATTGTCGGATGTGTAGATTACTGTATATCTGAAGTTTTGTATATGATATTTACAGTCTAGCTGTATAAGGGTTATACGGTTTCTGAATCGTTTTACCGATCTAGCCAATATCGACGGTTTCCAAAGGAAGTAAAGGAAAACAGACAGAAGCGAATTTTGATTTATTTCGTGTTCATGTTTGTGATCGTTTGAGATCCTTAATTCTTTGATTACGTATTTAGAAGTTTTACCTTGGTTGCCTTAAAAGGGCTGTCATACGGAGCATGGTACCGTTATTATTGGAAGATCATTCTCAATAGTGGAAATGTTACAAGAATATGCATTTTGTTGCTAATATTTTTGCCGTGAACGTTCAATTTTGGGTACGCGGATACTTTTACTTGTCTCATTTTTACTTTGAACCAAGGACTCTGATATCTTTTTAAATTATTTTAAAATTTTCTGTTTCGAGCATGAGCTGGACTGTTAAAGGTGAATCAAGGGCTCTTGATGTGACCCCTGGGCTTAGGCTGTATATATAAATATAATATAATATATATATATATCATATATATATATATATGTATGTATGTAATATTTATATCTATATATAAATAAGATATTTATTATTAAAAATAAGATAGGAAAAAAAAATATATGAAATCCATGATATTAACACAAAATTCTACATTTTGAACGATTATTTGGGAAAAGAGACATAACTCAGCTTTTCGTTTTCCCAGATTTGGATATGTTGGTTAGTTGAGTACGATGGCCTCTAGTAATAACAGCCAGTGCATTCCGTCTCTGCAAGTTTAAGGGGACATAAACGACTGCTTAGTTTGACGTTAATTTTTCTGTTGTACATGAAATAACTAGCTGAACGCGCGCTCTCAGATATCGAGATAATAATATGTAAATGTAAACATACTTGACTTTTAGCAACTCAGATTATGAGCAAGGTGGTTCAGGGTTATCGTATGCACTCATGACAGTCCATACGGAATGTCCGTAAATTGTACGAAATTTCTTTCATTCAAACAACATGCCGGACGTTTGGGTAAGGTATTGCGGATAGAACAAGTTAGTTATTGCGAATAATTAATTCGGAAAACGACGAAGGCATGCAGGAACACACACGTCTATAATAGTCAGTTTATGTACTTTCTGTACTCAGCAGTTTGTTAGACAATTGTTGATCTGTTGTGGCATTGCAATGTCACCCGGAAATCCATTTGGTTGTCGGCAACAGATCTCAGGGACTGACTTTCACCTTAGTAAATTTCTTGATATTTACAGATACAAGTATCATATATTAAGCTCTACAAGGGTTGACGAGAATGTCTGTTTTCATGAAGTGTATAGTTCTTGGGGGAGTAACGTGGCTGTTTTTGTTTTATTTTATTTTAATTTTTTGAATGATCATGGCGAGTATAATCACGATGCTAGTAATTGTTTCCTGTATGTACCTCAGCTTCAAGAAACACGAACATTAGTTGTAGTTAAATTTGTATGTCGGTAACTTTGCCCACGTGTGGAACTGGGTCCAACGTTATTGCTTGGTATTGTTATCGTGGCAAATAACATCTGTGTAATTTTGTGTATTCAGTTACTACAAGTTTGAAAATTCACAGCTAAACTTCGATATATATGATATATATATGTATTTATATATATTTATATATGTATATATATATATATATATATATAAATATATGTATATATATATATAAATATATATATATGTATACATATATATATAGATATATATATATATATATGTATATTATATATATATATATATATATATATACACACATATATATCTATATATATATATATATATATATATAGTATATATATATCTATATATATATATTACAAGTCCTATTTATAGACTTGTATATATAGAGAGAGAGAGAGAGAGAGAGAGAGAGAGAGAGAGAGAGAGAGAAAGTAATTTGACATGTCTTCTTACGGAGGTTGGGGGTGGAGTGGGGTGGGCAGGGTGGGGATCGCTTAACGGTTTTTTTGTCTAACCTTATAATATTTGCATCATTTGAATCTCAGACATAAGGAGAGAGAGAGAGAGAGAGAGAGAGAGAGAGAGAGAGAGAGAGACCATGCGAATGCCCGTAAAATAATCCCAGGTGATACGATGAACAGGTGTTTGAGAACATCTGTGTCCTGCCGCCGCTGCTCGTTACAAGTGTTGAGGACAGCTGTTAGGCTGGTTGTTTCAGCGTGGATTGTGCTTAGAGTAACCGTTGGACTGGTTGACATGAGAGGGATAGTAAATTGTGGCCTTTGTTCTTTCTGTCCAGAGCAAGAAAAGATGAATTTGGTTTGTGTTGTATTTTAGTTGTGAAAGGCAGGTGCTGGGGCAAGTGTACCTGGACCGACTTAGATTGACGAGTTTTGTCATAATGGTAAAAAATAAAATAAAAAAATAATACTGTAAACTGAAAAATTATATATATATCTTATATATATATATATATATACATATATACTATATACATATATACATATATATATATATATATATATATATATATATATATATATATACACACACACACACACACACACACACACACACACACACACATGAAGAGCATGAGTTTTCTTCCCGAAAAACGGCTGGTTAAGTAATGTTTGCAATAGGAAGCATTAGTATTTATTAAGTTGCCAAAGGTTTCCGAAGATTGATTTGAGAATTTTATTTTGCTTTTGAATTAGAAATTATTTTGGTTTGAGGAAAGGCCAACTTCATTAAAATAATTTAATCACGATGGTGTTACTTTTGTTCAGATTATTTTTTGGCGCAACATTTTTGAAGTCATTAAAATGCTAGTGTCTGTCAATGGGAATACTGAATGACTTTTTTTTAATCCAACTGGCCACGGCCGGAAAAACCTTCCCATTCATCGTATGCTGTCAGGATTATATTCTCTATTTCCCTCTCACGTTGTTGGTATCGTCGCGAAAACTTCTAAATATACTGCTTCTTGTTTGTCAGAATGTTCAAGGTCTTTAGCTAATTTCTTTATGGCGCGTTTTTGCATGTATCGTTTGTGCAAGTTTCATTACCCTGTTTTAGTTTTCTTTTTTTTATGTTTTGCTTTCCCATTGCCCTTGGGTTGATAATATCGGTGGTCAACCTGATTTTAGTCTTCTTAATTGTTTGGAGGGTGATTATGTTTAACCTTCTCCTCGTTGTTTACTTGGTTTTTGTTTATAGTTTTATATTCCACGCTAAATCGCTAACTTCGGCCAAACTTTTGTATTTATGTACACATATGATATATATAGATATATATATAATATATATATATATAGTATATATATATATATATATATATATATATATATATATATATATGAGTATATATATATATATATATATATATATATATATTATATATATATATATATGTATGTATGTGTGTGTGTTTGTGTTACGATATTTCTGGATATTTATACGTATACACACACACACACACACACATATATATATATATATATATCATATATATATATATATATATATATATATACATTTATATATACATTTATATATATTTATATATATATATATATATATATATATATATATATTATATATTTCAAGGTTAATTGTTCCTTACGCTTTCCTTCTTGGAGCATCGCTCAAAAAGAGCTAAATTTGGCTACATTTAAGAAGGCTGAGGCTAATAGATTTTAGTGGTTTTGTGGGTCCCACGTGACAACCTTTTTATTTTTTTATATTTTTTTTATAGAGGGAGGAGCTATAAAACAGAGTTTTAAAGGTGTTCTTTGCTAATATATATATGTTTATATATATATATGTATACATAGTGTAATGTATATAAAGATTCGTTTAAAACCATGAAGATTTCGTTTAGAACCATCTCATGAATTGGTCTGCTTTGTTCAAATGGTATGTATTCATCCTCACGGAAATAGTTCAGGTTTGTTCACACCAAGGGACCCAGGGCGAGCCCACAAGAATGTTTGTTTTGCGTTTTTGCCGTGTAAGATTGCATTACGAAAGTAAATCATACTTGCAAGTGCAGTAAGGTGGTTCTGTTTTGGTTGTGTCTAGGCTACACAAAGGTATGGAATCGAATCTGCCGTCTTAGAGGCTCTGAACATTATGAAAAAAAAGTAATGGATGTATGCATTAGTGTAGCGATGTCCTCACTTAATTTTTTTCGAATTACTAGTAGAGAGCCAGTCTTATTTTTTTCACTCCTGACCATCAGTCTCATTCCTTTGGAGATTTTGGTGTTCGTCTCTCTTCCGTGTTGTGAGATTTAATTGAGTTGTAATGCAAGACTGTTAGCCTAACATCTCGTGTCTGTTAAGGGGGAGGGGGTGTAAGTTACGGTGACCTTCTTTCCCCCCTCCTGTATATCTTTGGAATCATCTGTTTTTGCTAGTTCCAGTAACATCTCTCAAGAGGTGTATTAATATTTAGTTGTCTCCCATTCTTGTATTTGAGAGATATATTGTTTTTCAAGATTGATTTCAGACCTATATTCCTAACGTGACTGCTTTTTTTAATTTTTTTTTTTTAACTACACTCGTGTACGAAATGTATGTATTTGAAAGAGGGGGAAACATGTTAAATGTTGGTCTGGTGGGTCAGAAGAGCCATATCTAGCAAGTGAGGGGCTTTTATCCCGTTCCCCTCGTCGTCGTCTTACACCTCCAAGCTTCCACCCACTGAGGTCCGTGACCCCTTGGGAACTATGAAGTTCCCTGTGTAGGTATAAAAGTCAGCAGTAGTAGGTACCCATCTCTCGCCCCAGTCTCGGAAGTGGGGAGGCTGTGGTGGGGAGGCGCCGATGGTCGTAAGTCGCACCACTCAAAAATTTAGGTCTCTCTCTCTCTCTCTCTCTCTCTCTCTCTCTCTCTCTCTCTCTTTTCTTGATGTGATGTTGAGAGGAGTTTATTGTTGGGTCTCATTTTTCTCTTTGTTTACTATTTAGAACTGCTGTCAATTTCATTGGAATTTTGTCTTCTCATCAGCAGGATTTTATGGTTTAGTTTAATAAAACTTACACAGTGATATATAAATATATATATATATATATATATATATATATATATATATACACACATATATATATATATACTTATATATATATATATATATATATATATATTTTATTAATTATTTTATATATATAGACATGTATATATGTATACATATACATATAGTACATACACACATCGGGTTCTCCATATAGAAGGACGTAGGTAACGGACAGTAATTTGCTTGTTAAATGAGTGTGTGCTTAGTGAGAGTTAAATCCTTTGTAAACGCTTAGTTAGACCATTGTTCTGCACGAATACATGCATTCTGCATTCATCCCAAGTACAATAATATTTATCATTTCGAAAATGAATTGCAGACAGCATTTTGAATTGGTAGGAATACGTGCTGTGTGAGCATCTACATAAGTCTCTCTCTGCTCTTCTCTCTCCCGAAAAATCTTCCTCTCTCTCTCTCTATCTTGGGACTTCTCTTGTCCTCTCATTCTCTTCCTCGTCTCCCTCTTTCATTCTCTCTCTCTCTTCCCTCGTCTCCTCTTATTCCGGGACCGTTTGCCGTTCACACTGAATATTTATAAGACCATCATTTTTATGCCTTGGTGAATTATGCAGATAGAGAGGTCACAAGTCACTTTTTAGGGTGAGTGTGTGTGGTTAGAAGATGAAATGGTTTACGGAAATACTATATATACCTTGCACGGATATTATTTCCTAGGTCAATAGAAATAGAAATAAATGTAATAGAACCTGCTAATAGCTTTTTGTATCGCGTTTAAATGGAACTCCATCCCTTATCCTTAAGAGGAGAATAACCCCAGTACAAACATACGCAAACAAACACAAACACGCCCCCAGGTGCAATATATATATATATATATATATATATATATATATATATTATATATATATATATATATATAATACTGTACTTGGGTGTAAGTGTGTTTTCGTATGCTTGTAGCTTGGGGTTTTCTCCCCACCAGGGGGAGGTCTGGGGTTCCGTTCAAACGCTATCTCTCTCTCTCTCTCTCTCTCTCTCTCTCTCTCTCTCTCTATATATATATATCTATATATATATATATATATATATATATATGTGTGTGTGTGTGTGTGTGTGTATGTATATAAAATATATTTAATTACATAGTGGGTACTACCAGCTGACTATTTGCGACTTGTTCGTGTCATTCTGCTACAACCACTACCCATAGTCACATAATGACAAGGTTACGAGGAAGAATCAAGAATCCTGGGTTGTCCGATGTGCCGAGGCATAATTAGGCCTATCCGTATAGAGAGGCCGATGCTGGTTATGATATTGCGCGGAAGTCGGTCAGTTTTTATGACTTCACGATTGACGGATGCCTGGTTATATAAAAGGTTGGATTTCTACGGCCTGTTTGCTTATTTTTGTTTTTCCGTAGTTTGTTGTTCTCTGAGTTCTGTAGTCATAAATATCAACGTGCAAGTGTGCCAAAATAAGCTTTTGAGTGGCTATGTGCTGCAGAAAGTATGAAAGCTGATTTTTTTCTCTCGGATATTTTTCGTTTTATGACTTATCAGCAGCAGCCTCCAACACCTTGCGACGCCAAGGGCCAGTGCGAAATCCAGAACCGGTACCGGTCTTTCGAGAGCCCTCACTACCACAGTCACCATCCGTTGTACCCTTCCTTCTCATAGTTCTCATCCAAATAGACGGATATTGCAACACTTCTTGTTGCGCATAGGAGACCAACTGATATGGATATGTCCTAGATACTGACCCCAAGGGTTTTCAGCGGACGTTATCTAGAACTAATATGGCTTTGGGTCATTATCTTTATGATATTTATACTTATTTATTTATTTATTTTTTTTTACGGCAATTCCCACTCGGGCTTGTACTAAACACGCGGCAAAGGTAGGATACATACCGGGTAAAAACCCTTGGGGGTCAATATCTTGGAAAGATACACTGCCACTATCACCATGCCCAAGCCATCAACCATCTCGCTCTCAACATCATCCCAGTACTTATGGAACGTCCATAAATTCCCTTTATTTCCTCTATCGTATGATTTCTCACTCAGTCCTGTCATGTTCTCTGACTATTCATATTTTTCTTACAGCTTCTTTCAGAATTTGGCAAAATCGTTAGATATAGTTTTATTGTCTTCCGAGCCATGGCCGTATAAAAATATATGTAATTTCAGTCGATTTGTATAATACTGTATTCTTTTGCAGTTTCAGTTGATTTGTATTTGTTCGTGTTGAAATTCAGAGCTGCAAGGTGGGTTCCTCTTAGATGTGGCCAAAATTACATTTTTTTTAATGTAAATTATGAACTTAGTCTTTTCACTTTAAGTATACATATTTTGTGTGCGTAAAAATTCATTTCTTATATATTATATATATATATATATATATATATATATATATATATATATATATATAAATTTAAGAAGGTTTCCTGGTTCGTAAATAGTCCACGCAGTGTCTTGATTTTTAAAAGTTTAGTTTTGGTGACACGAAGTAAGCATGCATTCCAAGTTCTTTCCCTTAATTCATTATATTATTTTAATAATAATTTTAGATTAAAACACGATTTCATTTCCTGCTGAAATGCCTTCATAAGTAACATCATTCTCTCTTTGTATTGATGAACAGTGATAAGATGCTAAAACATTACTTTCCCCTTTACTCCTGTTTATTTTCAAACTGTTGAAACTCGTGTTATCAACTTAGGCTCTCTCCTTCTTCCTCATTGTTGCCTTGAGAATTATTCTTGTGGCTCTTCATGGCCATTGTAGATCATGTTACCGTTATTGCACATATTCTGATGGCGTGCGGTTTCAAACATCTTGAAGTGTTTAGATCTTTACGTCATTCTTCTTATATTTGTTCCATTGTTATCCTTACTTCATTCACGTGTTCCTTTTTTTGTTTTGTTTTTTATCTTTTTTTGGAAGCTTGGTTTATTGTGTGGGAGGGGGGGGGGGGGGGGGGGGGGGGGGGGGGGGCGGAGGGGAGGGGTGAGGCACAGTTGTTGGCGGCGATGGGGCTTTCCAGCATTCTAGAATTTTTCTTCCTTTGCGTTTTTGCAGTTGGTGCAGTTTTTTTTCCATCGCTACTTGTATTTTTCGTCACGTTGCCTTTCGTCTCTGTAGCTGAAGGTTGGAGATGATTCCATCCACCTGTAGCTTGTATTTTGTGTATTTTTAACATCTTTCTTCCCTTGGTAGTAACATGTATCGGGGCTCATGGTTATTCGGCAGCTGCATATAAAGGCCTGTTTGCTCTATTGTGCTTCTCTTCTTCCTTCGCCCTTTAGTTCAAAAGCTCCGCACCGGAAGTAAACAGCTCTTTTTAAAGGTCATAGGATTTTATCTTCTATTGCTGTGATGTGCAGTGCCTAAGTCACACTAGTATATATATAATATATATATATGTTATATATATATATATTTTATACATAAATATTATATATATTATATATATATATATATATTATTTTCTTATATCTATATATATTATATCCATTATATTATATATATATATATATATATATATATCCTATATATATATATATATATATATATAATATATATATATATCTAAATATGATATGTTTTGCAGTGACGTGCTTGGCTTATTTAGCCTGGAATGGTAAAATTTAGATGTTTATGTATATGCATGATATTCTCTCTCTCTTTCATATATATATATATATAATATATATATATATATATATATAATATATATATTATATATATATTAATAGATATATATATATATATATATACAACGTACCACTAGGTGTCTAGGCATTTTCCTGCTTATTAAGAAAAGAATCGATATGCAAATACTTTGTACAGTTAGACTTTGCGTATAAGCGTAGTTTATTTGTGCATGCAAACAACAAATAAAACAAGGGGAAAAGTTAGTTATACGTTCGGTAAGCATTATACTTTTTTCCTTTTTTCCAAGTACATGCCAGAGTTTCTTCATTGTGTATACTGTTCTGGATGACAGCATATTCATAAATAAGGAAGAGCTTCAAACACGGAGTGCCTGAGTGTGAAAAGCAAAGCGACAATAATTTGTGGTCGATTTAGTTATTAGGAATTTGCTTCTGAAAGGAGGTTGTAAAAACTGATATTATGTTACAGTTGAAGAAATTGTAGGGCTGCTGTTGTCACAGCAGCCGGTGTCGGTAGCTGAGAGAGAGAGAGAGAGAGAGAGAGAGAGAGAGAGAGAGAGAGAGAGAGAGAGAGAGATTGTCATTGTACGACTGACAACTGTCCAAAGAGTTTGTGTTTTCACCATTTGTTGCTCTAGTGAGGAAGACTAAGTCACCAATATATTTTTTTCAACTTGAGCCGGTTGTATCCAGTTTAAACTAATTGTGTGAAATTTCAAAATCTAATGATATATCTCAAATTTGTGCAGGTTTTCACTCTCTCTCTCTCTCTCTCTCTCTCTCTCTCTCTCTCTCTCTCTCTCTCTCTCTCTCTCTCCAGTTAGTAATAGAAAATAGGTATTTTTCTCTCGGGTGGATATTTTGAAGGTCATCGATCCGGTAGTTAATTCACTCATGTTTGTACCATAGCTGTGCCGCCCCGTCGAGGCTAGAACGTTTCATCAGAGCTGATTCAAGGTAGAGGAAATGATCTGGCAATACTTCCGTGGTCGGATCTGGTGAGACGGAAAATCATGCGGCTCTTACCTTTACTATATTATATAGATGTGAAATGAACTTGTTGTTATTCCCATGAAATGATTTTGTACTGTAATAATTTTTACAGAAGCTATGCCAATACGTTGTTTTTGTGGCTAAATGGCATCTTTATGAAGCGATATGACAGTAGCTGTATAGATTGATATGACAATGTGTTTCTGGTACTGGTTTTGCCTCCATGAAATGGTCCTGCGTTACTTCATATTAAATATTTTGACTAATACTTTCGATTTGAATCAAGCAGTGCTTTCATTAATGGTAGAGGGTGTAGTGATATTGATCTGGCAAAGGAGGTAGTGTATTATTACGGAATTTAAGCTTTAATGCGTAAGCCCGTCGAGTATCCAGTACACAGTACTTAACGTATTCTGGAGGTCTTGCCGATACCTCACACACCCGCATGAGGTTCGCTGTTGAAGTGCATCTTTGCTTTTCTGTTTCTAATGTTGATAGTGAAACGTTGCGTTTTGTGGAAGTTCAGTGGGAAATGAGATATAAAGTTACTGGAACAATGCCTTCTCATAAATATTTTTTTTAGAATTGCAAATTTTCATGAAGTTGAGATATTGTATTGAATGTATTAAGTTGCCTCTGAAGGTGTAATTTTGCCGTCAACTAACTGTAAACCCCATGTCGGATGCCTTTGAGAAGGTACTCAAGAAAAGGGAAATCAACTTACAGATGAACATTCCAAGCTGCTCTATTAATTGTAATTTGGTTGGCATGTTTTCTCGTATCTCAGACTCACTAGGAAATAAGTTACATTCGGCATGAATTTTTCGTGGATGGAGAGCTAGTTTCTGCTTGTGATACCTTACAATGAATGGCTCATGCGTATTGTGAAATGATAGATTTACGTTATTGTCAAAAGCTGCCATAGGATTTTGTTATAAAGCAGCACTGTCCAATAATTTCAACGATTTTATTTTTGCTGAAAGATCTCTTAGAAGCTGTTGTCCTATACGTGCTGGCACGCAGGACCTTTTGTTTGCACGATCAAAAAAAGCAAACATATAGACAGAGAGAGAGAGAGAGAGAGAGAGAGAGAGAGAGAGAGAGAACAGTTACTTACTTCATCCTTAGTTCAAAATTTAAAGAAAATCATGCTCTGGATGGTAACAAGCGGAATCCTTTTGTATCACAACAGCAAACTGAATAATTTGTGATAAGGGTTAATCACTGACAACATTCACTGCAGTAGAAACCTTATACATAGTAAGCGAGCGTGTTCGGACGTCGGTAGGTACGAAAACTGGTGCCATATTAGGGTCGAGCGTTATTTTTAGCTTGAAATGAGCGCAAGTCAAATATTATCAGTAACTAAAATCTGAATGCATGAATCATGAAAGGCAAGCACACTTTTTCCGATTCCTAAATAGCCCGTGGCAGATATCAATTACGACTACAAGGTCATGGTCGGCGCTGTTGAAGTATTGTCATAAAATAATCGAATGAACTTACTTGTACTCTAAATACTGACGATTCTAATTTGACCTGGTTTTGAATGTCAGGCTGCCGATGTGTGCGTTAATTACACAGCTGAACTAGAGTCATTATAGTGGTAAAAGTAATTGATTTCGTGATTCGTTGCTGGCTAGAACATTTTGAATGAAGTGGCTTGACCTTTCCTCTTCAATCTCTCTCTCTCTCTCTCTCTCTCTCTCTCTCTCTCTCTCTCTCTCTCTCTCTCTCTCTCTCTCGTGTTTATGCTTATAGTCTATCGCTTTCTCTTTTTAACCAGCCGGGGTTAGATTAGGCGTTTTCAAATGAAGTTCCTGTTAATTTTGATTTTTTTTTCTGTTATCTAGATTTCTCTGTTATTTTGCGGTGATCTGCTATTTGTAATTGCAGTGATCGAACGTCCATTGTCCCCATTTTGGAGCTGCAAAGGACATTGCCACTAATGGGGTTGACAAGGACCTCGCCCCTCGTGGGGCTACAAGGACCTTGCCCTTAGCGTCATAAAAGCAAGTCATTCACGGTGTCATATAACTGTTTTACGTCACTCCGCTCGCCTCGCGTCCACTCAGGGGTTGGGAGGTGTGGGGGAGGGGGACCCCTGACGGGGCTTAATGCTTGGCGATCTTAGTGACCGTCTGAATGACTGGCTAGTGCATATGATGGTCAGTTACACGGAATATGACTTTTGATTGGTTGATTCAGCTAACTGGCGTGACATCAACGGTCACAGATATCGTGGGAACGGACGAGAGTAGATTTTAGTGTCCATATACAACGGGCTTGGACATCTGTCCCCTTTGAACTGGTTGGCTTCAGTGCTCTGTATCCAGGAACGCCAGGTTCATCTGGTAGACAGCCAAGAGCCCATGAGACGTTTGATAGCTTGGACTGAACAATTAATTGTTTGCAGCCAAGTCATTGCATATATCTATTAGTCAAGTGTTTGTGATGGCGTTGGTTGGCTGCTGACTGGAGATGGTATTCTTCCCTTTTGGGATAATCCCCTAATCGCAACTTACATGCGTACATACACACAAGCACATATATACGTATGTATATATAGACATTCATACATACACACTCACGCACACAAACACACACACACACACACACACACACACACACACATATATATAGATATCTATATAATAAAAAAGTTATATTAATAATTATATATTTATATAAGTAATTATTCTATATAATATCTATATATAAATATTAATGTTTTCTTCATGACATGTAGGCTTAGTGAAACATTCCAGTATTTCTGGGAGATGATTTGTTACGATATATTATGATTGATGTAAATACAGCAAAATAAATGTTCCCTAAATTAATCTGCTTAGTAAACGTTCCTGTGGATATCATGGACTTTGGTCCGTTGAAGCTTTCTCCCTATTATTTACAGTTAATGTCCAGCTCTGAGCCTCCAAAGGCACGTTCTTTCATGATGGATGGTATGTAATTTTTCTTCTCTTTATTTGCACAGGTAAGCAGTACAACATGACTTAACGCGCGCCCATCTGATATAATGGTCTCGGGAGGTGGTTGCGCGCGCGTTTGTTGGAGTTGGTGAGTTAACAAGATTATCTTTCTCTGCTGTTTATATTTAGGAACGTGCTCCTCTCTCTCTCTCTCTCTCTCTCTCTCTCTCTCTCCTCTCTACGTAGACATTACTCTGAATATAGAGAAATAACACTATTCACTTTTTCTTTCATCACTACTTTTCCCATTTTCATCCTCCCTTCCCTCGATTTTCTTCATTTTTTTGACATGTTGCATCTAGTTTTCATTCTTAATACTCGGTATGTTGACCTATCTTTATCCAGAGATGCCCAGTTGACCCATTTATACGAGAATTCCTGTTCCCGTGTACTTTCATTAATTTGCTTCAGTTAATCTACCATAGTTATTCATTAGTTTTCAGAAGCATCTCTCTCTCTCTCTCTCTCTCTCTCTCTCTCTCTCTCTCTCTCTCTCTCTCTCTCTCTCTCTCCATTACTTCTTGTGACTCATATCAACCACAGTTTCCCTTATCTTGATTCGGCGTCATCTACAGCAAATTCCCCCATGATTTTCGAGAATGTTTACCTTGAGTTCCTCGTGAATTTTCGTAACTTGGTTGCATTTACTCCGTGTCCTAAATTTTTTCTTGTAATTTGATGAAATATCTAGTTAGCGCTGTCAAAGTACAGTCCGTATAGTACATGTTTATCTCAAAACTGCCTTGGGTTTACTGCTAGTAACATGACATTCTAAACCGATAGTCTCTCTCCTCTCTCTCTCTCTCTCTCTCTCTCTCTCTCTCTCGTGATATTGTAATGATTGTCTTTGATTTCGTAATTCGTTTGAAGTTCTGATACATTCTGTCTACATCATTTGCGCGTTCAGCTACTTTTGTTTTCGTGTTAGAGCATTTCAAATCAGATTTACGATATCTAAATAAATTTTTCTTGTCAATGACTTAACATTGATTGTACATAAATTCTCTTATGTTGTGGCCTTCGTTTTAGCTTATAAGACTGTACAGTGTTTCCCAAAATGTTTCTCATATGCTTCTAGGAGAGAGTGGTTATGCCACTCTCATGGAGATACAGTGAAATAATGTTAGATAGATGTGTGTTGAGCGCGTTTGCATAGGATGGAGGTAAAAGACAGGTAAAGTAGGGGATGTGGGCGGATGTTTTTGGAGGTTTGTTGAAGTAGGTGGGTGGATGGGCGGTGGTGCAGCAACCAGCACTGTGGGCGTCACGGGTGGCTGCCGCCCTTCCAATCGCTCAGGAACCATGGCCTACCGCGCACACATTCATACACACACACACACACACACACACTCACTCACTCACTAGCAAGCCAAATTCACCTGGTGTGTAACAGAGTAGCTTAATCTAAATCCAAACTTGTTCCCAGATGTGGCTGTCAGAATTTCCAAAAAAAACGTCAGAATCCTTCATTATGAATGTGCTTTCTGTCAAATCAGGAATGTGGATTATGGGATCTGTGTTGCCTATGTCTGGACATGCAGATGTACAAGAATATATATATTATTGTTTGTGTGTGTGTGTAACACCCTATATTATATGAAACTAGGAAACAGAAAACTGCTTATTGGTGCATTTCCATAAAGTATATGGCAACTTACTCTAGTTTGTGCTAGAACGCAAACACTTATTCTTTAAGTTTTATTTGTGTGTGCATTTTTACAAGTTGTTCATGGTATTTGACAAAACATTTCTTGTGGAAATGCGCATGCGCGACTTGTGTCTAAATACTGCAAAATGGGTGTGTATGTGTGCGTGTGTTAAATTGAGCACTCTTTGCCAACCCGTTCACTGACTGTAAAATAGTGTTGCGAGCTTGCAAAACAATCAAGACTTCGCGCTTTGGAACAGTTGCTTGTACTCCCTCCCCTCCTCTTTTTTACCTACTCCTCTTATTCGTTTTTTCATCCTCTTCTTTGTGCATGCCCGTCAGAAAGAAAAAATCTTAGAGTAAATATACGTACAATTACATTTTCTTGTACAGTTATAAGCAGTAGTGCATGCATTAATCTCTCTCTCTCTCTCTCTCTCTCTCTCTCTCTCTCTCTCTCTCTCTCTCTCTCTCTCTCCGTGTGCTATTGAACATGGAGCAGTTCTCGTAAATACCAATCTATCTCTTGGACACCTTCCCAATAATAGGACGACAATTTTTAAATCGGTCCTGTAAATCCCAAGATGGCATTGAAGATTAGATTTCCCTTTTGTTTCTGCGAATGACGTCCAGAAATAGTTGTCAGTCTATGTTTATCATATTTTGTTTTTAGTATTTCCGATAATTTTGGATTTTTTAGATTGCCCAAAAAATCTAATCTCGTTAAATAAAAAAAAGAACCTTCGCGAAACTTTCATTCAATAGAGCGCATATGGCTTTTCATTTTATTGGTAATTTTTCTGCGCAACCTTGGTAAGTTACGACTACACATTTCATTTCCTTCCATCTCACTTTTCTTTGTTTTAATCAGGTCTGTAGGATAGATAAGAGCATGGGGTTACTTTTCCCGTTAAGCTCGCAAACGAAATGTTAGCGTAGAGGTTACGGGATCTGGTCTCGTTAACTGTAGTGATTAGAGGCAGAAAGCACAGAGATTCAAAGCCCACTAGTCACAACACTTTTGATTGTATTTTATTCGTTTTTTGCAATAATCGACCAGATTTGGATTACTGCGCCGAAGTGGTTCCGGTATGTTTATTAGTCACCGCTCACATAGGGTCTCGGTATTTTATAATTTATTTAGAGTGCTTTTAACAAGATTATCTTCTATTATTATTATTATTATTATTATTATTATTATTATTATTATTATTATTATTATTATTATTATTATTAAACGAAAATACAAACGTAATAGGTTTAGTTTGATTGTGACAGCACATTGTTGAGCAACAGCGTATTGTAAGTTAAGTTTTCTTACAAACGTGATGTAATATTATTAAATAATGTCTTTGGTGGGACGTTCTTTTACATTTCTCTTGAAGGTTTTGTGAAATATGTCACTTAGCACATACAGACTTCTATTACGGTTATTGTTGACTATGCTAATCATGAAACGTAGTAATTTTTTCCTATAAAACTTAGTATATATATATATAATATCCTATACATAAATATATATCAAATTATATAGTACACACATATATACTTACACATGCATACATACATACACACATACATTCATATAGCGGCAAGAACATACACGTATTTCTTAATAAAAGTGATCAGGTATGAAGGATGTATTTTTATTGTTATTAGCACAGTAATTAAGAGCTGGAATGTAAAATTCTATCCAGATTTAACTTAAATAAACGTCATTGATTAGCCTCGGGAAATGAACATTTTAAACCGCATGAAAACATTGGCAAGTCAGCACTACAATTGGTGCCAGTCGATGTATATATATCTTTACAGTGAAGAGCGTGATAAAAACTCTTGTATATTTATAAACGAAATAGACAGATGAGCGAGATGGAGACAATGAGTGTGTGCAATCAAAAAGTAATACTTTAAAAAATGACGCTCAACCTCACATATAAAAATGGCTTCGCTTCTTTTTTGAAATGAAGTGTTGGAACAGAATTGTCTGTGGTCGTTGCTTCCATTTTTTCCCCAGAATGTAATGGTACGAAAATAAACTCATTCAGACTTTAATTTTAGGCAGGTTTGGTTTTTATTTGAATCCATTCTCCTCTTAAAGGTTTAACCTTAAATACGCAATGTAAAATGCAATCAATCTCCTCAACTCAACCATTTGAATCTTCTATTTCGATGCAGTGATTTTTTAAAATCATTTGATAAAATAAAAAAAAAGGTATTTTTATGTTGTAAGCCCATTTTAGCATTGTTTTTAGCTTCTGATTCTTCCTTGCTTGGAGCATCGCCTCACTCATTATTTAGTGTTACTATTTCATATTTCTCACAACGTGAAGCCAATCAGGGAGTGTCAAGTCAAATAATGATAAGGCCTCATAAAGCGCCATCCATCTTAAACGTCGGTCCTGCTCTGAAAATCGTTTTAACAACGAGCATTTTTTTTCCACTCATGCAATTTCGCCTCGTCCCTGCTCCTGGTTGGTTAAGCTTGGCGTTCCACTGAGTTTTTTTAATATCCGTAACTTCGGCCCAGCTCATTTATGCTCTACATCTTTTTTTTTAAGAGAAGCGAAGTGATTATATCAACCTATTTCCATTATTCCGGCTCTTTCAGATCAGTGTCACAGTGCGGTGTTCTTCTCCCCGCCCTCCTATCACTCTTTCCCCCCGCTCCCCTCCTCCCATCTCGACCCATCTCGATGGTAATTAGCAGCAACTTACTCGATCTCCATTCCAAATGTTTTCCCATCCGGAGCAACACCGAGTCATGATCGAAGTGTCTTTCTCGCACCCATGGCTAAACGGCCAGAAGTGATGTATACCATGTCGGAATCATTCGGTTTTCTATCGCATGATTGTTTCTAGGCGTCCCCTCTCTCAGCCCCGCCTGCTCCCCCGCGCTTTCGCGCCAATTACAAATGCCAGTTACCATGATTGAGTTGTCGATGGGTTTGGACAAGGAGGACTGGCTGTAGTAGATGTCTTTAGGCTGCGCTCTATCTGAAATATGTATGAAAAATAATGATATAGTAATTCCTTATAAACCTGTGCGTGCATTATGGGACATTTGCATGTGGAATACTGAAGCAGTCTTTCCATTCCCACTCTTTCCCTTCCATTTTCGCTTCTCACCAATACTCAAGAGGCAATGGACGCGTATTGTAGAGCTATAATGCTGCAGTGAAGCTGCTCCATCGACATTTTAATCCCAATTTTCATCTATTTCTCTGGATTTTTACTTTTTCTCTCCAGGAGTAAAAAAGGTTGCTCAACTATAAGTCCATGAAACGCCCTCCCCTCGAAAAGTAAATGGAATACGGAAACAAGAACTCTCTTACCGGACCGAAAGGGATATTTCATAGAGACCTATAATACAAGAGTAGATTGTTATCCCGTCCAGCGAAATAGCTGCAGTGTGTGTATGCATGTGTGTGTGTCCATGTGAATGTTGAAGTCATAGCAACGTTTCGGACCGCGTCATGCTTTGGCCTTGAGTATACAGAGCTTTTTCTGCCTTTGGGTTTTTATGAATCCGCAGCGGCATGTGAAATATGAGTCTGTCAAAATACTGTGCTGCGGGTTTTGTTTTTATTCACTATTTTTTCCGCTGATTTATTAATAAAAGGAACTTTGGATTGCGTCTGCTAATTGGTTTAATTATGGCTGCTGGAAGTCAACCGTTTAGACCTGTCTTTTATTTTCTCGTTTTTTCGTTATTTATTGCTGTGGTATATTGGCAAAAGTAATGAGAGATCTCTTGTAGCAATTAAAAATGCTGAAACAAAAACTGAAAAATAACCTACCCCATGAATTTACCCTCTCTCTCTCTCTCTCTCTCTCTCTCTCTCTCTCTCTCTCTCTCTCTCTCTCTCCGGGTTACAGTGTGAGAGAGTCACGTTCTGATAATAAATCCTCGTATTGTACTCACTATCCGAATACTTTCGAAGGAATTGGATGGAGCCAGTTTAGCGATATATTCACTCCGAGATGAACGTCGAGTGGATGGGTGGTCAATGGGATTGACGGGAACCGAGAGGTCATATAGATTAATGGTAATGATGGCGATGATGATAGATAGTGTTTTAAGAATGTTTTGCATGGGTGGAAGGAGAGAGAGAGAGAGAGAGAGGGGGCTGGAGGCTGGTGGGTGGGTGACGGGTAGTGTGAGATTGGCCCTGGTTCCAGCGGTTGTGGTGTGTGTGTCGGGGTTGGGGGGTTGGGGGGGCGGCTGTTGTCAGTCTTGTCAATTGATGCTGGTCTGGAAGGTAACTGATTTTAGATCTGCAGGTCTTTTTTTATTATATTTTATTTATTTTTTTATTTTTTCCTCGCATTTTTACATTTCCTTGTGTTCTTTCACCTCGCCTTTTCTGGTTGTATAGTTTGCTTGATCTCACTTTTTTTATATATGCACACAATTTTATGGCTTATTTTTTTTTTATTATATTCCCAAGGCTCATTTTCATATTCATCACCATGTGATCTGTCTGTCGGTGCAGTCCTTGCTTTCTCCAGTTCTAAATCTCTAGTTTCGTATGGATTACATTGCCATCTTTTTGCTTAAATGTTTTGATTATATATATATATATATATATATATATATATATATATATATATATGTATATGTATATATATATATATATTTGTGTGTGTGTACATACATACATACATACATATAAACAATCCTTTGGTGAATCGGCATTTTAGGAAATATTGGAGGTTACTAGAATGTCGAACTGATAGATACTGCTATCCTCTTGATGCTTTTTATAATTGTGACAAAAATTAACATTGTTATCGAATCATCTGCTTATTTTTACCCATTTGTTACACTGGGGGTTAAAGGATCTATTCTATTCTGGAAGGTGGAATGGGGTTGTTAGATGAAGAAAAAGATCAATTATCCATGTTTACTTCGATTAATACTCATACAAGACTCGAAACTAAGTAAAGTTTTTTCAACTTTGTCCATGGTTACAGTTATTAAAAGCAGTCACATTAACTTTATGTTCAACTTTCACGTTCTCCATCGAGTTCTGCTTGAGAGATCGATAGAATAGGTCATGTATAACAAGGAGGCGTAACCAAGGTCTCAAGATCTTGATTTGAACAGTTGTATTGCTCAGTATTTTTTGGCGTCAATGCAGCGCCAAAAAGACGCTTAAAATTACGTATTATTCGATACCCTTAAAACCATTTTTGTTTCTTTTTTACAAATTAAAAGAAAAACTTTAGCTTATTAGAATATAAGAAGAAACCTCTTTCTATTTTGTGTACGTATTCCATCCTTCCTACTTCTCCAGCTCCCTTCTTTTATTCATCCCCCATCCCGGCTCTCTCAAGGAGCGAGGGGCGGGGTGGGGGTGGGGGTGGGGGTGGGGGTGGGGGTTAAGGGTTGATGTGTTAGTCAACGAACAGATGAGTGGCTGGGTCGCCTGGCAGGGTGGCTCTCTCTCAGGAGGGGAGGGTTAGCGTAAATAATGAGTGTGCTATGTGTGTGTGTGTGTGTGAGTGTTTGTATGTTCGTGTGTGTGTATGTGTTTGTGTGTTCGTGCGTGTGTTTACGCAGAGGCAGCAGCAGTAGTGACGATGCTGAATATCTGTGAATTTGCGGTGGTGTTTGGGTAGAAGATTTGTCGGTTTACACAGGCAGCCAGCGTTCATCTTTCGAAAAGTCTTGCCTTTTTAAAACAGGGTTTTCTCCTGTAGTCTACTTTATTATGAAGTTTTCATTGACTTGTGGCTTAGGATAAAAACTTGGGAAAAGCGTTACTAATGTTTATGGCTAGATGTTTCTTATGTCAACCTACGTTGCATATTGTTTACCTTTGTTAAATGGCAGGGTCTTCATGAAAATCATATACAGTATTATTGTCTCTGGATGCTGTAACACAGTTGGTGGGTCTATTAATAATAGCGGACGAATAAAACAAAGAATTGTATTGCCACAAATTTGGCAACAGGATCTGTCCAGTTATCAACGGAAGTATAAGCGCCTCAGTGGCGTGGTTGGTTTGGTGTTTGCTTCTCACCTCGTTGGTCGCGGGTTCGATTCTTGGCCATTCCATTGAGGAGTGAGAGATGTGTATTTCTGGTGATAGAAGTTCACTCTGGACGTGGTTCGGAAGTCACGTAAAGCCGTTGGTCCCGTTGCTGAATAACCACTGGTTCCATGCAACGTAAAAGCACCATACAAACAAACAACTGAAGTATAACAGTTTCTGTTTTTCTTACATATTACCACCAAAGGGGAATAGTACCATCAGTGCACTGTAGGCATTACTTACGGTTCTTTGCAGCGTCCCTACAGGCCCTAGTGCAACTCCATTCATTTCTTTTACTGTACCTCCGCTCATATTCTTTCTTTCATCTGAGGTTCCACTCTCTGTAACACTTCTCTCACAGTACAACCGCGAGGTTTTCCCCGTGTTACACTTTTCAAGCCGCCTTACTGTCAATTTCCCTTTCAGCGCTGAATGGTCTTATAGGTCCCAGGGCTTGGCCTTACTTCTATGTTCTATTCTTACATGTGACAAGTTACACACCCGAGCATACAAGTGTGTTCCTTCCCACCCAGCCAAGGTTTCCGTCTTAAGAAGCGAGATTTTGTCTCAAGCACACTAGGAACGTTCCATTTCTGCCCTCAAAGGGCAGCATCATTCAACAGGTCAAGATTTCGATAATAAGTATCCCTAATATATATATATATATATATATATAATTAGATATATGTATATATATATATATATATATTATTATAATATAATAAAATTTAAATTATATATAATTATTAAATATTATTATTATTTATATATTATATATTATATCTTTTTATCTATTATATATTATTCTTATATATTATATATTTTAGATTATATTATATATTATATACATTATATATATATTTTATATATATTATATATATATATAAATATATATATATAGATATATTATATATATATATTTCATATATATATATATATATATATTTATATATTATATATATATATATATATATTATATATATATATAGTATATATATATATATATATATATATATACTAGTATATATTTATATATCTATATATATATATTTATATATATATAATTATAATTATATATATATTTTTATATATATATATATATCTATATATATATATATATATATATATATATATATATATATATAGAGAGAGAGAGAGGAGAGAGAGAGCGAGAGAGAGAAGAGGAGAGAGAGAGAGAGAAAGAGGAGAGGAGAGGAGGAGGGGGAGACAAGGGAGAGAGAGAGACTGCATGGTTTTGCGTAAACCAGTAGGTAAAATGTTAATCTTGTGCAACATTCTGTTGAGCATCTTTCGCAAAGTGACGGTCATTTACGCAAGTTTACGTAGGTATAGGACCTTGTGATTGAGTCTTTCTTTGAAGTTGCGGAAGACCCCGAATGGGAGGGTCAGTGTGATTTGTAAATGTATAAATTGTAAATTGGTGATTGATTTGTAATTGTTAATGATCAGGAATATGATTCTAGGGTTAATGACCGAGTCATATTTCCAATTGGTTTTTTAATTCGAAATTAGGTTTGAAGTTATTTGATTTCTGGTGCGAAAATGATTGTCAACATAATTCCATTAGGGACTCATTTGCTTTTCAGGCTTTCTTCTGTTTATTCAGCCATCGGGCTTGTTTACCACCGCTGCGTTACCTCTGCTACTATCACTACTACTATTAGCCTAATATATCATTCTTTGTTTTTGAGCGGTGGAAAAGACTTGGTCATTATTCGGTCGTTCTTTAGATGTGCGGTGTGTCAGGAAAAGTGCATGAAATGGTCAGGTAGTTTTTGTTTTCTCTTCAAATCTGATTGGGACAGTGCTTGTTTGAATTATCTGTAATCGTATCGTGCTTTAAAGGGAGTAAACTTGTAAATGAAATGGTTTTAGGAGGATAATCCGTGACAAGGCTTGAAAGAGCATACTTCCTTAGAGACAAGAAAGAAGACGATTCTTATATGGAAATTTTTACAAAACGACCACTTTGATTATGAAAAAAAAAAAAAAAGATTGTATGAATATATATGATCTCTGGAAAAGAACACGTTCTTACATAAAAGAACACTGCCTCTTTGAAGGGGTTATCCCAGTTACGTCGAAAAGATAATTTGTGTTAGTATAATTTTATTTTGGAAAGAACCGACCTTTTAATATTATTTTCGGAAAAAAAAAACTTTTATTCCAAGGGTAGTGCATCGAGTATGTGAAGAAAAGTAAAGGTGGAGTTTGGTGTACGAGATAAGATGAAACTATTTTAAAAGTTTGAGTAAGGATTACACACACACACACACACACACACACACACACACACACACACACACACACACACACACACACACACACACACACATATATATACTATATATATATATATATATATATATATATATATATATATATATATTATTGGTCATTCCCCTCAGGAAATTGGTGATTTGTATAGTACAAGGAAAGAAAGAATTTTAGTCCTCGGTAAAACAGTTTAAGTTCTCTGAAGATATACTTTTCGTTTGTATTGGAGTTTTTATGTACAGTCCAAGGTCCTTTAAATACTCCGAGTATATTTAAAGGACCTTGGTACAGTCTATAATGGCTAGGTGTACGCAGTTATTTATCTATATTAATGCGTACGTACGTATATGCTTAATAATTTTCTCTTAATAGGCCCTTTTCCCTGATGGAGTTGACTTTAGTATCTTATGTATACTTCTAACCTTTGATTTCTAGATAAACCCCTTTTATATATAAAGAAAAACTTCCACAACATTAGCTGCTTCTTGCACCAACATAAAGAGCTCATCAACAACGTGTTAAACTTCCTTTCTCCCACCGCCATGAACCTCCTGTCATACATGCCCTTTCTACCTCTTATGTACTGACCTTTCTTTGACCTCTGTCGTCATAACGTCCATAAAAATGTATAATAGCCACGAAGACAGACCATACTTTTTGTCTCAGATCAACCTTTACACCAAACCATGCACTAACTTTTGCCTCTGAACAACTTTTACACCAAGCATGCACTCACTTTTGTCTCAGACCAACTTTTACATCAAACCATGCTCTCACACTTTTGTCTCAGACTAACTTTTACACCAAACCATGCACTCACACTTTGGTCTCAGACCAACTTTTACATCAAACCATGCACTGACACTTTTGTCTCA
The DNA here is from genome assembly GCF_015104395.2 of Macrobrachium nipponense. Lineage (NCBI taxonomy): Eukaryota > Metazoa > Arthropoda > Malacostraca > Decapoda > Palaemonidae > Macrobrachium > Macrobrachium nipponense. Next base: position 58,790,258 of record NC_061099.1, on the reverse strand, counting down.
GACCAACTTTTACACCAAACTATGCACTGTCTCCTCTCAGCGTGTCGTAACACTCATAACTTCATCATGAAAACTTTTGTGGTCGATAGCAGCCCATACTTTATAATCTATATTTTACATTATATCTAAAGTATGCTTAATCGATATTTGCATATTGAATTTTCTTTTGATGATCTTATGGTAATTTCACAGTAAATTTCCGCCCAGTTTCTAATAGAAAATGAAAATGTTCACTATAGATCCATTTACTAGGCTTATGCTGACGCAAAAAGGAAATATAAGAGAATAAGGTATTTTACTTATTTATTATTTTTACGATTATATTTGTCTCCACCCCTCTGGTGCATGTGATAGAAACCTGAGCGCGGTACCTTCATTTTATTCGCATCTAATGATGACGTCACAAAAGCGCCCTTTAAAACGCATTATCTTTTGAAGTATAAGAAAAATTCATGATCTTTTGGATTATGAATAGAAGTGCATGAAAGGGAAGGGATAAGGGGAGAGAGAGAGAGAGAGAGAAGAGAGAGAGAGAGAGAGAGAGAGAGAGAGAGATTTTTATTACTTTTTTCAAGGTGAGAACAGTTCCCTGGGGTTAAAGTAGTTGCATTTTCTGTTTGTTCGTGATCCACTTTTTTTTTGTTCGTATTTTGCGTGGAAAGCAGTTTAGCGTGTCAGTATTAAATGTCCTATACATCAGTGCTCCACTACTAGTAATCCTACGCCATTTATTCGAATGTGCTTTAAATTTTCGTCATTCTTTAGTCATTCATGTAACAGTAGAAGAATTCATAACAGAATAAATTCCAAGTAACAACGGTAATAAAAGTAAGTGATGATGATTAATCTTTCGTTTACCTTAATTCTGAATTGGAAGTGGCAGTGCGTCTAATCAATAAAATTGCCCTTGCCATGTAGTATATATTATATATTATATATAATTATATATATATTATATATATATATTATATTATATATATATATATATATATATATATATATTTATATTTATATTTATATATGGTTATGGAGGGATCCCTGACGACTAATATAAATATATGCTACTGCTGTTGCTACAATCAGGCTACCGGGTTGTTTCATGCTTTCTGTGCAGATGAAAAAAAAAAAAGATGGTATTTTTCAAAATCGAACTTGAGGGAGAGCTGTAAAAATCTTTTTGTTTTCGTTACCTGGTAGTGTTTTTTTAGAAGCCATTAAGAAGATCGGTGGCTGAATGGACACTGTGAGTGCTTTCACTTAGCCTCGTGTTTTTCCTTCTCTGTCTGTGGCGTGTTACCACCCTTTTAATCTCTCTCTCTCTCTCTCTCTCTCTCTCTCTCTCTCTCTCTCTCTCTCTCTCTCTCTCTCCTTCCTACATACTTTATGTAGACATCTCTGTGAACATTTGCGTCTTTTAGACTTGAGATTTTAAACTATTTGTCAAATTGTTTGTATTTAATGATGACAAATTATTAATTCTTTATAGGGTTATCGACAATTTTTATGTTCCATTGTTTCATAATCGCTTTCTGTCGTCTTTTCTGCAGTCTGACCATTTTATATATCGCCATTGTTCTTTCAAGTTATTTCCATCCTTTCCTGTCTCTCTCCTCCTCCTCCTCCTCCTCCTCCTCCTCCTCCTCCTCCTCCTCCTGGCCGATATCCTCCCATTGTCCAGACGTCCTCGACCCATTCTGCCTCGTTATTGAAGTCATTCTGCATCCCCCATTTCCACTGGTGATCATCTGTTTTGAGAATGTCTTGGGGGTGGAGTTTTTATGACATCATATTCTAGTTACCGTTGCAAAACCTTTTATTGTTTAGATTAAATTTCTCAACCATGGACTGCTTTACTTGTTTCGTGTTTTGTCATTCGTAGGTTGAATCTCTCTCTCTCTCTCTCTCTCTCTCTCTCTCTCTCTCTCTCTCTCTCTCTCTCTCTCTCTCTCTCTCAGGGAGCTGCTGTTGAAACAAAAGTAAAGGTTCCACCATGTTTGGGAATAGTGTTGTCATCCAAATCCAGTTGCTGGAACGTGGCAGTTATTCGGCGCCTTGAAAAAAAAAAGAAAAAACAAATTGGGAGGAACGATATATAAATCGCCTTGCTTTGGGACTTGCATCAACCTTTTGAAGTGTGAAAGGAAAATTAATTGATTGACATACTAGTCGATGGTTAAATACAAATGGAATGAGATAAGAGGAAGATTTGAGGGACAGAATTGTAGTTGGAATTTGAGAATGGAATGGATTTCTAGAAAGATGAGCAAAGAGATAAGTTTCAATGAAATCAAAGAAAAGTTCTTTTTCTGTTGGAATTAAGGGTGGAATATGGTTATAATAAAGTCAGACCTCTTTGAGCTTGTAGGAAAAATGTCAAGAAACATTAATTTCCATGTCTTTGTAAGAATAATTGGATGTTAGGACGTTTTTATGGAAGAGTGATGACGCTTCAGTAGGAAGAATAGATTAAGGTTGTGACGTCAGTTGCTGGTGATAGATCTAACAGCATTTTACTGGAGTGAGCTTTCTTTGAAGGTGTGTCATTGCATTGCTGAAAGCTGTAATCTAGTGAAAATGAGTTACAGTACGTCTTTAGGCCAAAACCTTAATAGGAAGCATTGGGTGAATGGGGGATTTTCGCTTTCGTTTCATCCTAGAATAAATCCGAATTCTGTGGTCCCTTGAGGGAACGATTTAATTGGTAATGAATCTAGGACTGAGTCGGTTACTCGGTGGAATTGTCGTCTGTCATTAATCCTCTTATGTACAGCAGGCTTTCATTTTCCCACAATCATTCTAACAGCATTTCTGTGGGGACCAGCAAACAAACAAACAAGGACCACTTTTACTCCCTTAACAACAAAACTTGACGAATTCAGCCGGAAATGCGAAGGGGATTAAACACTACCATAACGTAAACGAAGCTACTTTCCCTGTCCTAAGTTGTGGCGATTATTAAAGATCCTACATTGATTTTGGATGTGGAGGAGGAAATGTAGCTTGGGTTACCGGAATCCGTCGTTCATTGCCTTCATTAAAATGATCGTTAGTTTTGTGTTTTCCTTTGGTTGTGACAGGGAATGGCCGCTTGTTGCTGATCAGGAATGCAAAGAACCACGACGACGATGATGAATGATGATGATGAAGTTGTTGTGTGTGTGCTAATTTTCTTTTTCTTTTTTTTAGCTCAGTAGATTACAACGTACCAGTTTCTTCATTGGCGCCGTTAGTTTTATGATCGAAAGATGGTGTTTCTGCTAAATGAAAACAAGGGGAATGAACTGTTTTTTTTTTTTTTTTATTACTTTTTATTCGCTATACTGGGATCAGATATCTAAAAACCTAAAATAAATGCTTTAAATAATGAGAAGAATAGCACTTAGACTCAGTTTTGAATGATTTATTTCCCAATGGGTTACGAAAATGTGTGTCATAACCTCTGTAGCCTTTTAACGATTCAGTATGATAAATGAACGACGTTGCAGAGCAGCCCTTCCTGTTCTCGCATCCCTCTTTCCCTGGCGTCCTTTGTCTGCAGTGGAAGGAAGAGAAGTAAGAGGGAAAAAAAGGAAAGATAAAAAGCAGGATATTTCTCAACTGTACACCAAAGAAGAGGATGTACAGAAGAGCTGTCATTATCTCAGATGGATGCTTACTTAAGGAGATGAATCCGAGTGGGAGAGGAGGGTTGTGAGGGGATGCTGAGGAGAGAGAGAGAGAGAGAGAGAGAGAGAGAGAGAGAGAGAGAGAGAGAGAGAGAAACTTCAGCATTTGTTTTTTATGTTACAGTAACGTCTAGTAATGACATTAAAAAAAACGAGAGAGAAAGAGACGTTTTAAATTGGTGTCGCAGCATGAGCGGTAAATATTTTTAGACGTCCTGTATATCATCAGAGATAAATTGTGTTGGAATAGAGGTCTTTATATCTCGGGGATGAACTGTTATGGAATTGAGGCCTTTATATCATCCTAGATAAACAAACGATGGAATATAAATCTATATAATCAGTGATGAACCACGATGGAATAGAGATCTTTATATCGTCAGGGATGAACTGCAATGGAATAGAAGTCTTTATCTATTTAGGGACGAACCACGATGGATTGGAACTGTGATGGAATAGAGGTCTTTAGATCACTAGGAATGAACTGAGATGGAGGAGAGGTAATCATTAGGGAGTGAAATGTTTTTTTCTTTAAAATGTCATCTTGAAGAGAGAGGGAGAAAACAACTACATCACATCATGTCCTTTAATGATTACTTATAAAGGAAAGGGATAAAAAATGATATGAAAGTTGTGGGAGAATAAACGACGAGAGAGAGAGAGAGAGAGAGAGAGAGAGAGAGAGAGAGAGAGAGAGAGAGAGAAGGATTGTTAATATGTTGCGCAAAGGAAAAGAGAAAGGGGCAAAAAAAAAAAAAAAAAAAAAAAATTGAATGTTGCCACACCCATTGCTTGAATGCGACGCAGGTGGGAGGTTTTGCAGGACAGAACGGTTGTCAAAGACCTCGGGCAATTTGGCGTAGCAGTGACAGCTCCCATCTTCATGTGCATACACACTGACACTTTGGGAGAGAGAGAGAGAGAGAGAGAAACAAAAAAATTATCTGCTACTGATTGTTATTCTGCTAATGATCCTGTATGTAACATACTTATGTATCCTTATTTGTAGCGTGACGTATTTTTTTATGCTAGTGTAATGAAATGATCACCCTTAAAAGATGTTAATATCCGTTAAAAGTTATGAAGGTAAAATGCTTCAAAGTACTATTTTTGTATATTAGTTTAGATAATTAGATTACGCAGTCATTGAAAAATTGTAAGTCCTTTAAAGTCTTGTTTTATAAATGCTAAGGGAATCAAACACTTGTCCTGTGGAAGACCATTTCTAAAGCGTTCTTACTTTCAGAATTAGCCAATTAATAATTCTAGAATAATAAAACAAATGGGATGAATCCTAGAATTCCGGAGGTTTTCATAATTTTGCCTTTTGAATAATGTTGTATTAGGTGCTGCGTGTAATACATCGACGCCATTTTTGTCTGCTAAAGGGGTGGCCATTCAAGACTTACCATTACTGGATGATAATAATAATAATAATAATAATAATAATAATAATAATAATAATAATAGCGTTAAATGCCCCAACTTGGTGACACATTCCTCCTCCATTTATTCCAGATGCGTGTAAATATGGGAAAGTGAAGGGGGGAGGGTAGGGATGGGAGTGGGACAGGGAAATGGGGTAGCGAATGAGGGTTTTTAGCGCGACAGAGGGGAGGTGTTTGTTTGACAAATAAAGATGGATATATCAACTCTGTTTTGCTTCCCCTCTTTGACAACAGAAATAACAAATGAGGGGAGGAGATCGGAATCGTGGGAGGAGGAGGAGGAGGAGGAGGAGGAGGAGGAGGAAAAAGGGGACGCGGAAGATTGTAGACAATTGTTCTCTCTCTCTCTCTCTCTCTAAAACACACATAAGCGTGCGCTCTCTCTCTCTCTCTCTCTCTCTCTCTCTCTCTGTGCTTAGGTTGAATTTTTATTCTTACTTCTTTAACCTCTCCACCCTTCCCTTTATGTCCTTTCATCCAGCCTTTGAAATATTAATCTCCTTTATTCTCGTTCCTTACTTATTTTTTTTTTATCTTCTCTCCATGGTCATGTTTGGCTCTCTCTCTCTCTCTCTCTCTCTCTCTCTCATACGTATATACATATATGCATGTATATATATAATAGAGAGAGAGAGAGAGAGAGAGAGAGAGAGAGCAGGCGCTTCCCTCCCCTAGGCAGCATTCATCATGAACGATTTAAATAACGTTAGTCGAGAGTGGCTGGGAACCTCCGCCCTGACATTAGTGTTCAGAAAGCAGCAGCAGCAGGTGAAGTGCGCGTGTGAACAACGTCATCAAGGGGCGCTGTTCACCTGAACCCGGAGAGGTGTGACAAAATTCAGGTGAGGGAGTGTGCGCGTGACACCGCCGCCGCCGCTATACCTCTCTCCCACCCTCCCTCTAATTCTTGTCACTTGGCGGGGAAGGTCGGATGCTCATGTGGGCCAACGAAATTTCTATTTCTCTCTCTCTCTCTCTCTCTCTCTCTCTCTCTCTCTCTCTCTCTGAAGGAAATAGTAATGCAAGTTATTTTCTGGAAGAGTAAGCTGTCGTTGAAGTATCGAAAATTTTATTTTAAAATTTCTCTCTCTCTCTCTCTCTCTCTCTCTCTCTCTCTCTCTCTCTCTCTCTCTCTCTCTCTCTCTCTCTCGTTGACTTTGGCTTTCTATATTTTTTGAGGGTATTATCTTGGAAGTCTTGTAACGCCACGTGATGTCAGTCGGAGAAATTGACAGAAAGTCTTGTCTATGTACTGCTTCTCCAACAACTTAGTTAGTTGACTGATGTTTTTGACAAATACAGCAAGTTTTTAGCAATATTTCGTCGGTGTCACAATTACGAGAATTTCCGTAAATTTCCTTTCATTTTCTGAATTTTTTCTAATCCTTTAATACCAAATAAAAAAAAATCCAATCCTTTTACTCCCGTGGTCATGCGAACTGGGGTCCGGGAATCTGACAGTAAGTTGTGACGTAGCGTTGCTTTATTGTATGCTAATCTGGCCGAATGTTGTAAGCATCTTCCTTATTTTAAGAAAGTTTGTGTTGCTGTCATCACCTGGCCTTCATTCATGGTTTTGTGTTTGCCTTGAGAATTTCACAAAGGAAAAGCTGTTCGTATTTTGTTCTGTTCAGAGCTGTTGAATTAGGCAATCCACATTTTGTCCAGTGTTCTGTCAGTTTCCGTGAATCATTGAAAGTCTCTTTTTTTTTCATTTTATGCAGGGGTAAAATAATATTTCAAATACTATTCCTCTCACGAATCAGAGGTAATATGTTTCAAACTATTCCTCTCACGAATCAGAGGTAATATGTTTCAGACTATTCCTCTCACGAATCAGAGGTAATATGTTTCAAATATTATTCCTCTCACGAATCAGAGGTAATATGTTTCAAATACTATTCCTCTCACGAATCAGAGGTAATATGTTTCAAATATTATTCCTCTCACGAATCAGAGGTAATATGTTTCAAATATTATTCTTCTCACGAATCAGAGGTAATATGTTTCAAATACTATTCCTCTCACGAATAAGTGGTGCGCCTCAGTGGCGTGGTCGGTATGGTCTTGGCCTGCCACCTCGGCCGCGAGTTCGACTCTCGGCCATTCCATTGAGGTGTGGTGAGCGAGGTGTATTTCTGGCGACAGAAATTGACTCGACGTGTTGTTCCATGCAACGTAAAAACACCATACAAACAAACAAACAAGTGAGAAAGAGGTAATATTTTGCAAATACTATTCATCTCACGAATCAAAGGTAGAATAGTGTTTCGAATAATATTCCGCTCGTGAATCTGTGGGTTTTTTGAAAGATTAACTTGGTGTTCCAACTGTTAGCGTCTGTTTTCTGTTTTGTTGACGAGAGAGAAGAGCAGATGTCAGGTTTTATTGATTATAATATGAGTTAGACTATGTTTGCTCGAGTATGATTAACAACCACCAACAGACTTTCCTTGGAAACTGATAGCAATTTGTGCAAGTTACATTTTGATTGAAAAACTTTCAGTATCTGACGAGCTCTTGGCAGAGTTGTTTTTGTTTGGATTGATCTCGTCAATGTTTACCATATTTGAACTTAAAGAGATAGGGAGCACGAAGGACTTGCAAACAGATTTAATATAAGGTATTTCACAGTATATTTCTTAAAGACTTTGTCATTTCTAGATAAGTGTTCGTAAAAAAGGATACGTACAAAGAAGACCATGCCGAAATTGTTGCGGCAGATGATTAAATCTTGGCTCACGTTGATTCAATCTGTCATAAACAGTGACAAGGTACCTAGAGGTCATTTAAGTGTGAAATGGAATGGTGTTCATTGTTTTGGAAACTTTCGTTGGCTTTTTTTTTTAGATTTAAATATTTTTTTTTACTTTTTCGAAACTAGGTATTCATTTTACTGTACATTGGTAGTGTGACTGCTAATCTGGAAAATTGAAACAGACCCATATGCTATTCGTTTAAATATGAAGTAAAAAAAAAATGTACGACACATTCGTGTATTCTTCTGTGCATGTCAGGCGTTTGTAATAAAGTTTGAATGAAAGTCAGTAGAAGGGTTTTTTGCAGCATAATTTTGATCCATTTACGAGTGTTTGTCTGATCTCGAAAGTAATTTGAAATAGTTTAAGAGGTGTTAAAGTTTTGGCATTAGTTATAACTTACTTAAATTTTAAGATGAGGAAACACACCCGTGACCATGAAGCATTTTTGACATGTTTTAACCTTGCCATATATAGCCAGCCCCCTTGTATTAAGTCGGGGTCTCGTCCATGAAAAGAAATCCATTCCATTATTAGTAGTTTAGTTTATTTTACATGCGTCTTTCGTGTTGCAAGACGTATCAGAGCAGGATTTCCAGTGCCAAATAAGTTGTTTGAAATCATTAGTGTCATCTGTTCTACTTATCTGTCATTGCAGAGCTGTGTTTAATTTGAAGCTTGCGTATTTCTTGACTAATCCTTTTGACTGTAAGAATTCTCATTTGCTAATTTTTTAAAGAAAAGCGCCAGACCGAGTCTGTTGATTCGTTGTAGAAAGTTGACTAACTGTGTCACTCGCTTGAGATTGTGCTGAGTAGAGGTCACTTATAAGAGGGCACTCGTTTCAAATCATTTTTCAGAACAACGAACAGAGGTAGTAAGAGAAAGTTAGTCGATAAAAGATCAGTGTATTTGGTGAAAATGAGAAGAAAATGTTAATGCTTAGAAAAATATTTATTTTAAAACAACTGGATAACAAGGAATAAGATGGAAACAAGATAACGATGTATTAATGTATAAATGAAATATATAGAAAGAATTGTATCACATGCTGCTATTTTTTTTAGCGAAGGTTGTTAAGAATAATCCTCTTTAGGAGGTAATGTCATTCATTCATCCCTGGTGTTATTTGTTATTAAAAAAAATTGTTACTTTCTCTCATGTTCATCCCTGGTGTTATAAAACTCTCTCTCTCTCTCTCTCTCTCTCTCTCTCTCTCTCTCTCTCTCTCTCTCTCTCTCTACCCACAAGAATTCCCCTAGTATACTTGTGGGAGGGAGGTAAGTCCACTCCGTAGAAGAACAACCCCTCTTCCCATCCAATCCCATCCCATCTCATCCCCTCTGCCTTCCGAACACCTTAGCGTTCGCCGCCTCCGTTCCTTCTCGCCCATCCCATTGCAGTCCGTTATTTCCGCACACCTTCAGGGATGCTCTTCGGGTGTCTAGAGGTAGGGTAGGGGGCGGGAGCCCAATTTCCGGCCTTGTTTTATGATGGAATTACATTTCAGGGGATTAATACGAGTTATGTAGATACAGTTACAGTCATGAAATCCATGCTAGTGTAGTAACCGCGTCTTAAACTGGTAGATTATATACGTTATATCTATTCAAGTTCAGTGCTTCCTGAACGTTAGTAAATGGAGGTAAAACGGATCCCTCGTCCTTTCCCCCAGCTGAGAATGAAATCAATTACTTGTATAATAATTGAAATAAACGTTAAGTAGTATACTATATCCATATAGTCGAAAATGTGGTAATGCTCTCTGCTGCTCAGCGGCTGTCGGAAGTTACAAAAAAACTATTTCTCGTTGGTGTTTTGCATGGTACCAAACCTTCACCTATATACCTCATCACTGTTTTTAGTAATATTTCAAACAACAATGTATGGAAGTTTATATGGTATACTTTATACTATATATATATATATATATATATATATAGATATATACACACCACACACTCACGTATATATTTCAAACAACCAAGTATGGAAGTTTATATGATACTATATATATATATATATATATATATATATATGTGTGTATATATATGTTATATATATATATATATATATATATATCTATATATATCATATATATGATATATATAGATATATATATATATATATATATATATATATATATATATATATATATATATATATATATATATATATATATATATATATATATGTGGTGTGGTATGTGTGTGATGTGTGTGTGTGTGTGTTGTGTGTGTGTGTATACACGTATATGTGTGTATGTTTATGTGTATGTATATGTATGTATATATACATATATATATTTATATGCGTATTTGTATATCTAGCAAGCACGTTAGCAAACATGTGTATAAAGTATTCAGGTAATAATCATCGAAGCAAACGGCAGTATTTTCACCGAGGGGTTTTTCGTCCAAGCTCTTTACTTTCTCCAGTTTGAGCAGATTATACATTACATTATCAGTTTCACTTTTGAACGTCATAAAATATGACAAAACGTTTGAAACATGCGGAACTTTTTTTTTAATAATACTTCTGTATTAATGTAGATATTTTTTAGTCTGTAGGTGGCGTAACTAGTGAACGTCCGATGCACCTGCGTGTTATTATTAAAGAAAGTGAAGAACAGCTTTTTGGAGCGTGCGAGATGCTATGGTGTAGTTTGTCAGCGCTTGGGTGTCTAGAGAAAGTGTTTAGCAATCGTTCACAGGTGATTCATACTGTCTTACTTTTAACAACACTTTTGTCTGTGGGATTGCCTATTTATCGTCTTTCTAGTATGGTTTTTACAACGAATAATTGAGTGACATACCACATGGAGTTAGAATAAAATATCTCTATTCAGCTCGAAAGGGAAGGGCAATGTTGTTCATTTCCTGATGGCTTCCCTTTCTTTCCATCATTAAAATTTTCTACGCTGCAACTACATCTGTGATATTTCCAAAACTTTGCTGTTTACCAGTACACATTTGGCGTCTATATGTTCACACCTCAAACATTCGCTCATTTATTCCAGAATCAATGTTTTTATTTTTCCCTCTATTCTGTTCTTCTCTTTTTCGTTAAGCTATGAGGTTTCCATTGCTTACTCTGTCTTCTTTGAACCTTCAGTTATTGTTTTTCCTCATTTTGTTTTTACTTTCCTCCTCCTTTCATCTTCCGAACCTTGCTTTTTTATCTACTTTTACCTTTCACCTTTTCTTTTTTTCTTTTGTGGAACACTACTCGTCCAGGCTTTTTACATCTTCGAATTTATAAATCTTTTAGCTCCTATGTTTATTTTTAAATGTCACCCTTTTATTGTTCAACCACTTTAAGTTTTCTATTTTCGTCCTCCCTTTTTATGTTTTCCGATTTATGCTCCATTTTACCCAGAGACCAGTTCTCACGTTGATCATTTTTTATTCCGTACTTATGCCCTTTCTGATCTTCAGCTTTCGAAGGTGTATTTATTTACTTGAAAAGGGAACTGTCAATCAGGCCAAGGGTCAAGGCTCGAGTGGAGACCAACAAAGTGCTCAAAGCAAGTCACTTTATTGATGCAACTTTTCGGTCGGTAATAAAGGAAAACAATTCAGAACTTCAGTCAAGAGAACTTCATGGATATCTTTATAAGGGATTTAGATCCCAAGAAGAATCCGAGACATATGCAAAGAAAGCAAAGTGAGTGTTTTTTTTTTTTGTCAAAACTTAACTGCCCCGTGCTTTTGATTGAAGGGAATTCTTAATAGAAGTGTAATAAACTTTCAAAAATTTCGTAGGGCGTAGCAGGGTTGGGCGCGGCTCGATTTTCCTTGCCATAACTTCATGCGGAGAAAATGACTCTGTACGGTCTATCTTTATTTATCATTTATTACATATATTTATTCCATAAAACGTTTGTGGAGCTCCAGATTCCTTTCGATAATTGTTGTACTGCTCGAGAGTTGCTAATGCATCAAAGAATCTTCCATCCCCACTCACTGATCAGTGCTTTCCCGAATTTTGGAGTTTTGCGTCGCTTGATTGGAATATGACCGAATGGAGATCATAAGCATGGCTTAATATGCGGCTTTTGTTAGTTATTGCAAGGCATGTACGAGTATTTACTTTCATTTTCATTAGCGTGTAACTAGATCCTTTATAGTCATTTTCTACTAATTCTTGCATAATGGGAAGTTTTTAGTTTTTAACTAATGGGTTGTAGGTCATGTCTATTCCAGTGAATTCTTTTCGCTTTCTCTTGGAACAAGAAGTGGTGATTGAAGTAGTTACATATGAGTTGCTTAGAAATGAAAAAGCTGAAATGTAACCAGGCACATGAGATCCGAAACATCACTGGGGTAACGTCAAGGTAATGATGAATACGGCTGAGCTCGACATGTCATAATAGGAAAAAAAAATATTGGAGGTTTTAATTTAAACCAGTGAATTGCGATTGAAGTCCTATTTAGTCACTGACCATCGTTGGTATCGGTGGTTCTCTTTTTAATATGAATTTAATTTCTATAGAAATGTTTCCACTAAGAAAATAGCGATGGCATATAACTCTTATGAACTTTTTATTGCCGAGTGCCACATTACACGTGTTTATTTTATGAATTTTTTGAAGGCCATGCATTCGTGGTTTATCTGCAGTTGCAGTCTGTTATTATGTGATGCGTTAATTCAGAATTCATTGAAACATGCTAGAAAATTGCTGTTGGGCCAGATATTCCAGTAGATTACTGGGGCTACAGAAGTATATATTTTAATTAACTTGAATATATAGCACTAGATTCTTTCTCTAATGTGTTGCCATATAAATTCTTTCTATCGTTCGTTATTCCCAGAGTTTGTTCTTTCCTTATAGTAGATAGCACGTCCTCAAAAGTGTTCGTAACTACTGTAGAGTATTAGCAACCCAATATCATACAGACTACAGAGAGAGAGAGAGAGAGAGAGAGAGAGAGAGAAAGAAATTTGGTCATAATACTGTTTTTACTAGTCATATTGCTGTTTATCTCCAAAGAATATATATATATATATTATATATATATATATATCTATTATATATATATATATATATATATATATATATTATATTAAGGTTTTTTTTGCCCACGAAGGAAAAAATGAAAAAGCGAGTTAGCGAGTACTTTCGGTCCTATTCGGACCCTTTACTGAGGCCTCAGTAAAATGTCCGAATAGGACCGAAAGTACTCGGCTAACTCGCTTTTTCATTTTTTTCCTTCGTGGGAAAAAAACCTTTTTTTATACATAGCATCACGTTTTATATACTTCGTGATCAAGTTATTCATATATATATACGTATATATATAGATGGATAGATAGATAGATAGATAGATATTTGGATAGAAAGATACAGTGCGTGCACGCGCGCATGTAACACGCGAAGGCCATGAAATTTGTACCTAGCCACGAAATCAGTTTTTCATTTTTAGTGTTTCTATATTTTATCTGTCTGTCTGTCTATATATATATATCTATATATATATATTATATATATATATATATATATATATATATATATATATATCATATATTCTATATATATATATATATATATATATATATATATATATATATATATATATATAATATATATATATAAATAAAGTTTATATTATGTATATTCCTCTACATATATGTATGTGTATATACTTTTTAATAACTCATATATCTATGAGGCAGGAAGCCGATCTCTGTGACTCATCATGGCGTGACTCGAAGCGACCAAGTTTTTGCAGATGAGTAGCTTGGGTGATTTTATTTGTTTGGCGTTTCCTCTCTATGATGGTATCACATGGAGCTGAAACTGTATATTTGAAGCATGGCTTTGCCATATGCATGAGGAAGCTCTCTCTCTCTCTCTCTCTCTCTCTCTCTCTCTCTCTCTCTCTCACACACACACACACACACACCACACACACACAAAATCGTTTATTTTTTCCTAGTTAGAATTCATTTTCGCATTTCCCCTTATGACGTGTTTTATATCCTTTAGTCATAAGCCGTGACCACGCGTCTTGGAAGACAGTCTTTCGCATTATTTCCGGTAAGCGCTCTTAAAGGATTCTTTGGTCCCGTGAACATCCTCTCTCTCTCTCTCTCTCTCTCTCTCTCTCTCTCTCTCTCTCTCTCTCTCTCTCTCTCTCGTTGAGTAATAAAAAGCGCTCGGTCGGATCTCTCCTTGGCTTCCTTTAGTGTCTTTTTCACCTGGAAGTGGATGGAAACCATAAACCTTTGCTGTATATTTCCTGTTTCAAGCGAGTCTGGTTCTGAGATTTGTGTGAATTCATCAGTCATCTTTTTTTTTCTTTCTCTCTTTCTCCTTCCTCCTGGTCTCCATAATTCCGGGGGCGTGTTCACTGGCATTTGAGAGCTGATTTGCATTGACGGCGATTTTATTATTCGCAGGTAATTTACGGATTAGGACCGGTGATTTCAGTGCATGTACGCATCTGCACTTTACGTATTAGTTGTCTTGGTGTATGCTAATTGTCAAAATAATCTCCGTGAATTTATAGGCTTTGCGTCTGAGAGTCAAAAACTCAAAGTTTTGGTGGAAACGGAGGACAAATTAGGATCACTTCCTATTTTATTTGTTATGGTTTAGCATTAATTCAACCAATTGTTACTTTAGATGGTGTTTCTGAGATATGATACTTTACTCTGGGCAAGACCTAAAACATTTGTCATCCACTCTCATACAATTTATTTATATGTTTTTTTCTTTATTCCAGGTAAGGAGATGGCTAAGGTTGCTGGGAAATTGTACAAGGTGAATTAAGTAAGCTATAAATATCCAGTTGAATGTCACATGTGTTGTTACATCGTTGCAGTCTGTTTTCAAACATTTGTGAAATTCTGTGAATGTCAGTAGTCTTATCAGTAGGAAACCCAGATAAAGCTGTTAGTTTAAAAGTTGTGTGTTCCGTTGTCATATTTTATTTTTACTTTTCTCAGAGTTGTTTTTTATGTTTTCTTACCCAACCTCATTTTCTCATGCCTTTGTTTCCCCCACTGCTCTCTTCTTGGAAGTTGATGAGCCTCGAGTGACCGCAGATTTTGCCGGATCACATAGCTTTTATTCGCTTTGGACTTATTCTGCAAGTCAATCCTCCTCATTTAACTGGAGGGTGGTCGAGTCAGATGCTGAATCCTGCGCGTCAACTTTCCATGTATTTTCTTTTTTTACATTCAAAATGATTCCTGGCACTATTTCAATCGCGTTTTCCTTCTCTTACTCTCATTATGTCCTTCATATTTACTCTCATTATGTCCTTCGTATTTCCTCCTCTTCCCCTTTTCCCCTTTTCCCTTCCTACATCTGCCCCTTCTCATCATCCCCAGCCACTCCTCTTCCCTCCTTCCCTGCACTCCGTGCTGATGAGACTAAAAGATGAGATGAATCATTATCTTCTTTGTAATGTCCAGGATGTAAAGGAGGGGGAGAGGGGATGGGCATGAGAATATGGGATACGCCCATATCAACGCCCCATGTTCTTACGAATCCATCCATCCATTCATCCATCCATCCATCCATTCATTCATTCATTCATACATTTCCATTGACTACACTGGAATATGTATACATTTAATTCGCCTGCCGTATAAATACCTTTTGCCTCAACCTAGTGCTACTACAAGTAGAGGAACTATTTTAATTGCACAACAAGGAGTTGAAATTCGAATGACCTTTGTAGTGTTTTGATGGCGTTGCAGTTGATAAAAAAACGATGTTATTACCTGAGAAATAATTCGATGTCACCGTAAGAATGGCAATAAAAGTATTGCCTTTGCGGCAGTCATTAACGTTGAAATGCTCGTTGGTATCTAGAGGTAAGAAGGATTACATTCATCGGAAGGGAGGGCTTTGCATGAATTACTTCCAGGCGGATTCTAGTCAATGAATGGTAGTAAGTGTGGTATAGAATACTGCTTGGAAGGCCTGAGTCTTTAGGGGAAATGAAAAGTTGTTAATGAATTTTTTCCTTGACGACGGAAGAAAGTAATTCTCTTACCTAACCAAAAAATATGAAAAGGGAGTCATTAGGAGTGATATGAAGCCTCTTAGAAGGCATGTTATATACACTTAAAAAAACGAGAAATTTGACATTTTAACAGTAAACACACACACACACACACACACACACACAGAGAGAGAGAGAGAGAGAGAGAGAGAGAGAGAGTAGCTACCGAACCGAACCTTGTCTTGAGATTTCTGGTCAATTCGTAAATCATTTATCTAAGGTTTGATTGCACGTCTTTTGTTGTCATTGACACCTCTCAACTCTCTCCAGGTTATCTATAGCTATTTCCTTTTACTTATCATTCCCCTTTCCTAAACATTCGCCGTCAGGTGGTCATCCTTTACATTGTTCAGGTTTTTAAAAATGTTCCTTTGCCATGTTCTATCCTTCTTGTCTACCTCATTATGTTTCCTTAGTACCTTTACCTTATTTATTCACTTTGCCTCGCTCGTCTCTTACTTTTCATCTCCAGTGCGCTTCTTAGGAATTAAAACTCTCATTCTTAAATAACCTTTTTAGTTTTCTTCCCGTCATGCTCCTCCTCTTTAGGGCTTCCCCATCGCTGTCCTCACACTCTTCCCGTCATATCCTTTGTTTCCTGCGTCTTGCATCCTCATAAACATCCCCTCTTCCGCCATATTGGTGCTCGGCTTGTTCCCGTTGCATCTGTTGTCTGGAACCTCGGTTTTTCTCCAGCTTCTTTTTCCCACAGTTTCTCTCTCTCTCTCTCTCTCTCTCTCGGGGAAAAAGTGAGAGGTTGGAGTGCTGCTTATTGTCCCTCTAGGTCATTATCCTGAGAGAGAGAGAGAGAGAGAGAGAGAGAGAGAGAGAGAGAGAGAGAGAGAGAGAGAGAGAGAGAGAGAGAGTGGGATTTAAGTTAGGAAGTAGAAATGCAATTCAGTAGAATAAATTTCTTCATAAACAACACTCATAATTGCTTGTCATTTGCATGATAAAATACCTTTGCCTGTCTTGACTGGGTACAACTTTAAAGGAAATATACTTACTTGGACTAGTTAATTAAATGCATTGCATCTCTGCAATGGCGATTATTATTATTATTATTATTATTATTATTATTATTATTATTATTATTATTATTATTATTATTATTATTATTGTATGACTTTGATCAATTGTTGTTCCTGCGAACCCCAACTCCTCCTCCCTTCTTGGCCCCAAGAGGGGGTTAATGCCATCAGTGCACCACATGAGATACACTGTAAAGGGAGTTTGAAGCGTCCCTTCGGCCCTTAGCTGCACCCACTTTTTAGCCTTTTACTCGACCTCCACTCCCGCCGAAGACAGTTACAGTTACTTCTTGCAGCTGGAGTTTCATCCAGTTCCACCTTCATCGTGCTGTCCAACCACCCCAACTCTTCTTCTTCACGGTCTTGAGCTCAGAATGGCTGAAAGGAACCAAGTGTTTGTCTTGACTGCTGAAATATCAGGATATCATAAATCAGTCATTCTCCTTTCTTAGACCATACCCACAACCCACCATATCCCAGTTGTTGAACCTGAGGTCGCAGTGACGCTGATATTCCTCCTCCTCCTCCTCCTCCGTGTTATAATGGGGGAGCGCACCTGTTCATTTAAACCAAACATTTATATTTTGGCCCGTGCGTGCTTGTCTGTTTTTCGTCGGAGGCTTTTATTGGTAGCGATCGTGCTCATTAACTTAGAAATGTGTTGACTGATTCCGTTTGCTCTTTGGCGTTACACTGCGTACTGCAGAGTCCAGCAGATCGAGCCTTAATGGGCCTCAGGGTGTACGTTTTTATGAGTCACGTTACTTGGCTAGTTTGTTGTGCTAC
Source organism: Macrobrachium nipponense (assembly GCF_015104395.2). Lineage (NCBI taxonomy): Eukaryota > Metazoa > Arthropoda > Malacostraca > Decapoda > Palaemonidae > Macrobrachium > Macrobrachium nipponense. The sequence goes on along the minus strand of NC_061099.1, from coordinate 58,772,551 downwards.
TGGTTGTTTTGGATTTTTGTTGGATTGAGTTTTCTTTCGGGACGTGCGACAAACTGCTCTTCTGTATTATTCAGGAAAATCGTCGAAATTTAGCTTTATACTTTTATTATATACTGATTATGAGGGAGTGAGATTACTTGGGTTGCTCCACTGGAGTGTCGACGAACTTCCCTCTTTGTCAGAGGCAGATTAATAGCGTTAAGCAACACAGGAAGGTAATTGAGTTTTTTTTTCCCCAGTTGCGTTCTCGTTAATTTCATGAATTTACTCTCGCGCATTTTGGTGGTACAGGCTAGATTATTTAGTGATGATATTCCCTTTCCGACTTTTCCACAAGACTAATGTATTTTGTGTATCAGGTATTTGATATTCAAATCTAGCTCTCTACATGTTTATAATGCTTACGAGATGAAACTATAAGCAATTTCAGTGTTTTGCATTTTAACGTTTTTTTTATCACGACTACCATTTTTGCAATATATTTCTTACACAAGTAGTAACTTGTGGATCATCATCTTTGCAACACAAAGCAGCCAAGTTCACTTAACTAAAACTCGTAATGATGTTGGATAGGTATTAAGTCTTGGGTCCTCATTAATCCCCCATTTGAATCCTATTTGCACGCCTTGCTTAAAAGAATAAATTTGATTCAATTACTTGCGACACTTTGGAATTAGGACGGTGTGAGGAGCAAAACGATCGTATAAAGGAAGGTTAATAGACGATCAGTAATGGAAGGGGCCTCACCCACCCATTCACATTTATCCCCCCCCCCCCTACCCCCCCTCCCCACCCCCTCTATCTTCTCCTCTTCTCCTCTCAACCGGGGCAAGTAAGAGAGAACGGGGCGTTGGAACAACCTCTACCGTTTCCAAATGGGTTGACGCCCCTCATTTGACAAGCGGGGAAATGAGGTGGCGGTTGGAATCTTGACCCTCGCACCACTGTGTGTATAGTATGTTCGTTTTCCCCTGTTTTCTCCCCATAAAGCTTGCAACATGCATATTCCTTTTCGGTGGATTTATGCATTCTTTTGTAGTTTCCGTACATTATTATCTTTGTTTTACTGTTTCCGTTTCCCTTCCATTAGCTCTGTGCATCTGTTTTCTACCATGATCTTTATTATACAAGTTGTATGGTTCCATGTTCTTCTGTATTTCAGAATACTGATAAGGGTACAAATGTCGACCTTTGACCTACTCAAGAGTTTCTTTTCGTTCGTTATTTCGCCTTGTTTCTGGTTAGATTAGTTGCATCTGAATAGCATCAGATGATACTGGTTAGGGTCCACTCTATCATTTACATTGGCAGAATCCTCCATGTAGACGACTCTTTTTTTGCAGAGTTATAGAAAATCATGTTAGCCCAAGACTGGGTGCATATATATTATTATTATTATTATTATTATTATTATTATTATTTTTTATTATTAATCCATTAGCGGATTACCCATGCCATAAACTGAAAGTTTTTTTTTTTTTTTTTTAACGTGAATAAACTGTGTTCACCTATCAATTTTTTGCAGTACTAAATTATAATTTGATTTGAAAACGTGAGGTTTACATGTACCGTACGTAGTAATTCTCTTCTCTCTCAAGAGTGACTAACTTACAATGTTTTGCCGTAATTTCACTAGGAAATTCAGTTTTAGATATTCCATGTGTGTCACAAAAAGCTTTTCCCTGGAGTCAGTATATCTTGCACCCAGCACCGATTTCATTGTTTTCTGTATAAATAATGTCGGTTATTATAAATGTGAATTTTGTTAGTCATTGACGCCCCTGTTTCCCATTGACGCCCCTGTTTCCACGTCAAGGCCTTGTCTTTTTTCCATGCCGGGATTTTTTTTCACGTCAGTTTGTTATTCTATGGGAAAATACTGTTTCTAATGTCATTCTTTGAGAGGAGGAGAGAATTAGGAAAGGGAGCTTCCTCTCAACAGTCTCTTATGACCTTCTATAACCCAATAAAGCCTAACATGACCTGACTTTCCACTCTGCGTGGACCGCCCAAGTCTCCGCCCCCGCTCCTTCCATGCCCCGCCTCCACCTCCATCTCGGAATGGGCACCTCCTCGTGTGGCACTCTCAAAATGGGGAGAGGAGCCTCGTGCCGTAACTCAGCTTCAAGTGGCACTGTCGGTCATTCTCCCGGGCCGTTTTCTCCCGGGGCTCTTCCCTTCCCCTCCCCTCCCCTCTTTTCTCTCTCTCTCTCGGAGATCCAAAGGCAACGCTCAGTCGTGAATTCTTCCCCTAAGGAGGATCTTCCGCCGTAGCCTTTACTGAATTTTACCCGTCTCTCTCTCTCTCTCTCTCTCTCTCTCTCTCTCTCTCTCTCTGTGCCTTCTCTTTGAGAGAGTGGGTGGCAGCAGTAGATGTCAGCTACTTGGTTGTCAGGACATCTTTTTGGAATGGAGGTCCAGACTCAAGTCTTTCTCCACTCAGAATTTGATCTAATTCAGTGAACAGGTCAAATGAAGCCTGAAGGACACACACACACATTCATGTATATCAGAGAAATGTATACATACATATAGTATATGTAGATATAAGTATATATATATATATATATATATATATATATATATATATATAATGTGTGTGTGTACTTTAGTTTGTGTTGTTACAAAAGCGGTAGGTTTTTTGGATGCCTAATGTTGTTCTTCGGTGGTGGTAAAATAACTGGTCATTGCATGTTTGTGGAGCCACTGATGAACGCCACCGCGCCCCAGTCCCTCCATGCTATGGTGTTGTCATTGTGTGCTCCATATTCATTCTACTCCTTTCAGTCGTATTTTATTATGCTTCTATTTTATTATTATTATTATTATTACCACTGACCAATAAGAGTTTTGTGATTGTAATCACAATCTTTGTTTCTATTTAGTCTATGTCGGACATTTAGACATTTTTAATATTATTATTATCATGACTTGGCAATCTTTAATTTCACCGGCTGTATATGGAGTCCAATTTGCAAATGACATGTTGTTGCTCATGTTAATGCCACATTGCGTGAGGGATCTGCATAGGTGGAAAGGTGTTGCGTGCAAGTGTGTGTTGGGGTTGGTGCACGCACGGATGCCGTCTGAGTGCGTGCATGCGTGTGTTCGTCTGTATATTAGTTTCGCACATAATTTCCATCATAACGGGTCACGATAAATGAATGTCTGATTCGGAGGAAGAAAGAAAACATTAACATTATTTTTGACTTTCCATTTTTACATGTAGTCGGTGTTACGTAAGTGGTATAAATTACTGTGTGGAGTTAGTAATGTTGATTTAAGTTGTAGAATACTTTGGCAACGAAGTAAGGTATAATCTGAATTCGGTTTGGTTTTATATGATATTACTCGTGTGAATGAGTTGTTAAGAATATGCTATAAAGTATTCTTTAATATAGGTCTGCAGTGCCCACACTGAGAACACCAATACTTGACAATTGGTGCGGTCAGTTTGCTTCTACCTTGCAGGAGCTGTATGTTCAACTCGTACAGATGAAGACAGATGAAGGAAGCGGTTAATTCTTTTGAGACAACCTAAGAATGTGAAAGACACTTAAAATTTGTAGTAAATGACGGAATGGAAGCAAGTTTGTCCGAGATTTTCTAATCGTTATTTGCTCATTTATAATTATATATATATATATATATATATATATATATATATATATGTGTGTGTGTGTGTGTGTGTGTATTCTATATATAAACATATATATGTATATAATATAAGTAAAGTATATATGTATGTATATGTGTGTATTACAATTTTAGTGACATCTCTGTTTCAACGATGTTACAAATTTGCAGTAGTCTACGAGAGAGAGAGAGAGAGAGAGAGAGAGAGAGAGAGAGAGAGATATAATGGTTGTTGCTGTGTATGAATGTGTTGAAGTGTCAAAGACCCTTTTGGGAGGGGGTGACGGTTGCTGTTCGGAGGATGGATGCGTTCGGGAGGGGAAGGGGGGTGGGGGGGCGAGGGAATTGTTGGGGCGTGAGTCTTTCAGGAGCTCTGAAGCGTTACAAGGCGTGCCGCTTTTTCCGCTAACAACACCAGCAGCTTCTCTCTTCTTCGTCTTCCTCCTTCTACAACTCCTCCTCCCCCTCCTCCCTGAAGACAATCACGTCTCAGCACCGTCCTACTCTCGTAGTAACGTGTCAACTTTTTTTCCCCTTGCCTTTCACACCTGATCTGAACACGTGCCTTGGCAGCCCTGTTGTGTGGTATACCAATGCCACCTCCTGAACAAAGTACCCCGGTCCTGATCTGTATTTTCGCTTTTGCTAACTCGAACGAGACATTTAATATAATATCAAGTCGATCAGAATGACTCGGGTTATAGCCTTCCAGTCACTCGTGGCGGTGAGGTGCAAACGTCATTTATCTTACAGGTATGATCCCACCACGATCTGGACCGAGGATCGCACATGTTTGGATTTACGTAGCGTTTTTCAGCTGTCAGGGTTAAGACGTTTGTTCCGTCTATTCATAATCGTGTATGCATTAGTGGATTTTTGTTGATTTGTTTTAGCCAAGAGTTACTAGATGCTATAAGCTTTGTGTATCGTTAATTTTGGCTGAACTACTGGGATATGTATAATTAGGTTTCATGTTGTTATATAACTAGCTGGTGAGGTGAACTCCGTATATGATGTCTGCTGAACTATTGGATACTGTTAGCTTTGCTGGTGTATGATTGGGAGCCCAGATTTCTTGGCAGTTGACTGTTTATCCGACTAAACCACCGCTAGACTGCTAATATGTCAACTAGTTCAAGTATACCCATAAGTACCAAGATATCACGTTGCATTCCTTACTGTTATAGTTTAAAGGTTATTCATTGTTTGTTTTTTGCAACTTAGGAAAACCAACGTGTTTTTTTTTTCTCTCTCTCTTTTTAGGAGCATTCTCAAGACTAAATAGTTTTGTTTGTTAACCTACGATGAAAGCACTGACATTGTTAAACTTGACCATCTGTTTACTAACTTTGCTTCCCGGATGTTGTTTCTGCTTGTTTACGGGGTTGTAGACGAAACTTGGGAGATCTGTTTGTTACAAGCAAAATAGGTTCTTATACTAAATTGTTTACTTATTAGCGTCAACTAGTTGGTAACAACTTGTGGCATTGTTTTTATGTAGATCTCATTGATTTTAAGCTAATGTAATAGGGTATTTTTTTTTTTTTTTTTTTTTTTTTTACAGTATGCAACACTAGCGCTCTGACTTTTGTGTGCATTTTGTTTATAGCAGCTGTCTTTTTTTTCCATTCTTGTAGCCAGAATTGAGTACGTATGGTCAGAATTTGACATCGTTGTATCACCGTTTCACGTACAGGTTAAAAATATCGGGTTAGTTTCTTGTTAATTTACGCCTAGAGTGTACGCATAATGTTGTTCTTACGATATTAGGATTAACTACTGCTTAGATTTTTTCATCTCTTCATTACTTCACTATGTTTTTTCCATTGCATCTAAACTTAAGTCTTCATTGTAACTTTTTCTCCTAGGTTTATCGTAGCTCGTGATAAATGGTCTTTTTCCTTTATCTTCGCTCTGTTCGAAGTGCACATCATCTTGAGAGAGAGAGAGAGATGAGAGATGAGATGAACAGGAGAGAGAGAGAGAGAGAGAGAGAGAGAGAGAGAGAGAGAGAACAGCAATAGATAAGTAAGATTGTTGGGCATATCTGGAAGATTTTTGGTTGCCATTCGTTCTTAGAGGAGTTTTCCTTGGTTCATACAATTCTCTCACGCGCGTGTATGTGTGGGTGAAACTAATCAACAATGGGCGCATGTTACACAAATAAATTCTGACATATCGGAATCGGACCTAAGTCTAATGACACTGTGTGGGTCAGTTGGTTGCACAGTGGCCTTTCATTTGAGTAAAAAAGTTAAGTATATCTTAGTTTTACCAGACCACTGAGCTGATTAACAGCTCTCCTATAGGGCTGGTCGGAAGGATTAGATATTTTTTACGTGGCTAGGAACCAATTGGTCACCTAGCAACGGGACCTACAGCTTATTGTGGGATCCGAACCACACTATATCGAGAAATGAAATTTCTATCGCCAGAAATAAATTCCTCTGATTCCGCGTTGGCCGAGCCGGGATTCGAACTCATTTGAGTGAGATATATATATGTGTGTATATATATATATATATTATACATAGATATATATTATATCAATATATCTATATATATATATATATATATATATATATATATAGGATTATATCTATATAGTGGTGTGTATATATATATATGTATATATATATATATATATTCTCTCTGTTCTATATTAGATATATATATATAATATAAATAAGGTATTGCGTATCCATATGATTATTTTTTGCGTGTAACAACGATGGTGTGACCTTTTGACCCTACAGAAGTCTACAGGACAAGGGTCAGTGGGGCTAAACTTCGGAACGCTTCTTAGGGTTGGTATGTGTAGGCTCGACTCGTTTATATTGCCATCCAAAAGAGTTGGAGGCACTGAGAAAGGGTTAGGATATGTGAGGGAATGCTGGGTTGCGACTTGGGTGGAAGTGGACTCTTGGCAGTTGATCATGTTCAAGGCTGGCGGAATAAATGGACCATATTGCGGTTGTACGGAGATTGGTCTGGGGGTCTACATCTACCTTGGAGGAATAAGAGTTACCCCTCCAGCCCCATTTACCCCCCATTTCTCTCGCTGTTTCTCCCTAACCCAGATTACCATCTTCCTTCTCTGGCCTCCCTTTCATCTTTCCATTCTTATCCTTGATATGGTGTCCCTGAACCCCCTCCAAAGTTTTCATTTCTTTATTCATTTTGGAATCCTCTTGGAAATCTCAGTGTCCTTGAGCAGATTCATAACTTGAAGTTTACTTACTTCCTATTTTAGATGCGGCAAAGCAATTCGACCTCTTATTCGGTATTCATGCTCTTTTCTACATATTTACTATATAAATCAAAATCATGTACGTGTTATAAATGTGCGTTTGTAGCAATTTATTTGTTTTGAAGATACCGACATTCCCTTATAACCACTACAGACAGTGGAAATGACAGTATGCACGTAAAGAGAGAGAGAGAGAGAGAGATGAGTAGAGAGAAGGGGAGAGATAGAGAGAGAGGAGGAGGATGGAGAGGGGACGAAGAAGGAGAAGAGATAGTCCCTTGAACTGATCAGGTGTAATTGGGTATACCGAGACGTTTTTCCGTTTGGAATGCGCTTGGAATCGGTGTAATGGGACGGGTATGTACATAGAGCGGGTGCTCTGATATGTCGTTTAGAGCTTGTAGTTTGGAGAGAGAATCGCTGGTGGTGGGACCGATAATATCTACCGGTATTGTTATGCCGTGGCAGTGAAGAGACATCTTAAACGATCCCGAGTAATTGCTCGGAATAATGTAAAACGATTTTGGAATCCCGTCATTCTCGACCAGTGCCGGGAAGTTCTTGTGCCATATAGGAGTCCTTGATGGTTTTAACCATGGAAAACTCCCCCCAACCCCTTATCTTTGGTGGTAATAGTTTGAATGCATGACTGTTGGCTTAGTTATTTCCATCGAATAGAAGAAAACTGTCATTTCTGAATTTGTTAGAGCAGCTTTAATCGTGAGGTTTCTCGGTCTTTGAAGAAAGACTTCCCTTTTTGAGAGAACTGTTGAGGTCCGCCCTCAGATCTTCAAAACTTCTGAGGCTAGAGGGCTGCAAATTGGTATGTTGGTCATCTAGCCTCCAATCATCAATCATACTAAATCACAGCCCCCTACCCTCAGTCGTTAATTTATTTAATTTAAGGTTAATGATAGCCACGATGGTGTTTGTGCGCAACTATAGGTGCCAGCAACACAGTCCACCACCGGGCCGTGGCTGAGAATTAAATACAGCGAAGAAACTTCGCCGCATTTTTTATTTGTTTGCTGTGAGTACGAAAGCTTTGCCTTAGTGACGCCTAGAATGTTTGTGATTTTAGCATATTGCGTAATTTGAGTAGGAGGGTGCTTCTTATATTATGATAGCTATTTATGCCGTCATTCTACCAGTTTTTCTGATGCGGGTTTCATGAAATTTATTTGACACGGGGGTGATATGATCCTTGATTATGAAACCCAGAAACAATAAGATTTATATATTATCTACTACCAGACGGTCTCTCCTTTGTAGGCATTGTATCCATGTCAAATGTCCTTTTCCAGCCATGACTCCTCAAAGAACCGAGTTCTGAAATTGGCTGGATAATTCCTCTTCCCACGTCACTTTCTCCGCAAGTTTCCCTTCATCATAGCTTAACTGCCGTAGCCCTCATAAGCGAAAACCTGCAATTATATCATGGACATTCTTTCTTGGCATCGTTTTTACATTTGCTTTTAGTTTCTTGTTCATTCCTTTTATTCTTTGGAAATTTTGGTTAAAATAAGGGATTTTTGGTTTTTTTTTTAAATCCTTTTGGGTTTAAAATTGAAAAATGTTTATTTTGGCGTGCTAGAAATTTTTCATTTAAACGATTGTTATCATATTAAATGACGTGGGGCAATATTTGTCACAAAATCGTGTATGATTTATTCCTCGTGTCCTAAATTAAATATGTAAATCTCCCAAATCAAAAATCTGTAAACTAAAAAATTTTTGAATCGTTGGTAATTTGTATTCTGTTTGTTTTTTATATTTTTTGGGGGATTTACTTTCTGCCGACGTTATTACTTGTCTTTGTTTTCCGGGAGGTTTCATCAGTGTAAAAACTATTTTAAGGAATTGATCACCTGTGGATTAGATTTTCAGAATTTTGTTGATGATTTGTAATTTTTTTATTTTTGTGGGATATATTGTGTGGAAATATTCTTTACTTAGATAAATCGCTAATTATTGTTCTTTGGTACACAAGTGTCATTCATTTTCTGGGTTGTACAACACGTGGATTTCGTTTTGTGAAAGTTTTCATTTCATATCTTTCCTCTTCGCTAAACACTGATAAATACAGAGGCCATTGTGTTTCTCTCTCATTTTTTTAATGACTCCTCTATTCAGTAAACTTATATATCAGGATGAGGAGAGAGAGAGAGGTCCAAAACTTGAAATAATAGTTTTGTGAATTTGTGTAGACTGTAGATACGTTTAGAATACAATATATTTTTCATCTGGTAGGAGTTTTTTTTGTGTATATCTGAGCCAGTGTACCTAATTTCAACCTTTTCTGTGTAAAACTCTATTCCATTTCTTTTCCTCCTTTTTTTTTTTTTTTGTAAAATTTCCTTTTACGTTTTATGGCATTCCTTTTGTATGCGGCTATCCTTTTATTTTTTCCGTTTTGCTTCACAGAATGTATTTGACAGTTTTGTCAGTTTTGTCTCGTTTAATTTTTCAGTCGTAGTTTATATATATATATATATATATATATATATATATATATATATATATATATATATATATATATATATATATGTGTGTGTGTGTGTGTGTATGTGTGTGTGTGGGTGTGTGTGTATAAACACAAGATTTTTCATAAACTATTTTCTTGTTTCCAATTTCGGGGATGAGGTTGCTGGCACCATGCCCCTATATCAAGTGATGATCTTGGGATCCTAATGCTACTGGCATTTGTATTGGGCACAAATGTTGTCTACTTTCGCCTTTATATATTAAACTTTATCATTTACACAATTATTTTGTACATGATGCAATTTACTGACAGGGACCTCATTGACACTGGAAGCGGAGACATTTTTTTCAAAAAAAAACAAAAAAAAATTTACAAACTTTTACTGGGCTAACAGTTCTCATTGTCAAGTATCCATTCCACGGATACTTGACAATGAGGGCTGTTATTCCAGGAAATCTTGTTAATTTTTTTAAAATTACACACACACACACACACTATAATTGATTATGATATGAAGTTGATCTTCAGGTTCTTAGCAAATTTTATGGGAGTTGCCCTTTTCCTAGATTGTTACCCACAATTTACATTCTGTCTGCGTTTGTAGTCAACGTGCCCGGAACTTTTACACTCCCGTGGGATCGATCTCGAAGTCTCTCTTGGGAGGTTGTGGTGATAATCAGTTGCTAAACGTGCTTATATTTTCCACCCCTACGTATCCGTGAATCCTCAATAGTTTTCTCCGGAGATTGTAATCTCTCTCTCTCTCTCTCTCTCTCTCTCTCTCTCTCTCTCTTCTCTCTCTTGCTTGCCCCTAGGGCTTTACCTCTGTTCTTCCTGGAGTTCGTTCACCACATAATGTTGCCTCTCCTTTCTAAACGTCTTTCTGGCTCGCCTTTTCTCTGTGGCTTAATTCTTATTTGTGCCCTTTCTTGTTTTTGTTCCGTATCACGCTCCTCCTTTGTGTCCCCATGTCTCTTATGTCTTGTCCTCCGATTTCGTCTTACGTTTCCCACTTCTTTGTCTCCTCACATCCTTCCACGTCTCGTTATGTCTCCCAAGCCTACCCGTACGTCCTCTTGTGTACCAGCTTCATCTCCCAGGTTTATTTTTCGTGCTGCGGTGTGTATGTGTGTGTGTGTGTGTGTTTTTGCCACTTCCCGACCGACCTGTCTCCCCCTACCCAGGAGAGTTTGTTTTCATGGCCAATCGTCTTCGGTTCGTTGTTTCCCCTCGTTGGTTCTACAGCCGCCCCCCGTAGCCCTTCGTCTCCCCCTCCCTTCTTGCCAGAATCGTCCTGTCCCCTCATTTACATTACGCCTACATAGCCGTGCGACGCGCCTTGCTCCCTGTAGTACTGCATCTCTCTCTCTCTCTCTCTCTCTCTCTCTCTCTCTCGCCGAAATTTCTTTCCCCTATGCGCTATACCGCCTTCCCCTTCTTTAGAGTTATCTCCCTAATAGCTTTAGCGCACCTCTACGTGTGTATGTGTGCGCGCGAGTTGAATATCTTGTTTATATATTTATGCATATCGTACGGTATTGTGTGTAGGCTTTGTGTGATATGAATATATATATATATATATATATATATATATATATATATATATATCTGTCTACTTTTACTATTTATATATATATAATATATAAATGTGTATGTGGTATGTTCTAAGTGTTGATATAAGCAAAAGCATTTAGCTGAACCTTCCGTGTGTAAGGGCTGGTAGTGTGCGGGTAATGAAATTGTATGAAGGAAGAGTTTAAGTGGAAGTTTGTAAGACGACTTATTGTTGAAGGCGTAAGATGGGTGGAGACTGTCGACATTCTGAAGGTCTCTTAAAAGGCCTGCTTATAGTAGTGATGTCCAGTGTGTGTGAAGAGACATAATGGCTGAGGGTAGTAGCGAGGACTGTTTCGTAATTCTAGAAAGTTCTTTGTGAAACTCGGGATCGACGCCTCAGCAAGTGCGTTGTAATGCATCTGTTTAGGGAGGTAATTGAAGGGACGGGGGGATGTTTGGGGATCAGAGTGTTGGTAGTAATGTTGGCGTAACAAGGGAGGGTTTGTCAAAGGGCTTCAGAAGAGGCGTGAACAGTCAGGTAGAATTTTGTAACAACTGAATTGCTCTCCAGCGTGAAAGACGGAAAGCTTTCATTGCAACGGCACTTGATGCATTTGATACTTTATAATGGAAATGTTGAATACTGGTACTATACACTTGCTGTATCAACGGTGTGGTGTTTGGAAGTGACGGTGATCGCACTTTGAAGTGACCAACCAGAAAGGTGCTGTTTTCTTGGTAGGTTATGGATCTTGGTTCGATTCCCCACACGGTGTGAGATTCCTTCAACTTCAGCAGCTGTGATGGGCTGTTTTTCAGATTCCACGTCAATCAGAGCCTCTCACCTCATGTCCTAACTGAGTTGAGCTCTTGAAGAAGAGTAAAACGATTTACAGGCACCGGGATTTGCCCTTTCCAAGAGCATAATGGTCTCTTAGTAAAAGTAAATCAGTTTAGGGCAGACCTCTATTTTCAGTGACGTTTATCTATTTATAATTTGATTCGCCCCATGTTCTCTGCTTGCGGTGGGAGACGAAACACATTCCTGCCCGGCACAAATTGGATTAGTAGGTTCTCAGTTTTTTTTCCATAGTTGCTTCTTTTTCATTTCAGTTAGGAAACCTTTCCTTCATTGACCTTCTATCTTAAATATCACATGTGATAAGAAACAAACCTTTCAGCCGACGTCGTCTTGAAATCACGCTACGTCTCTTGATTCTAATTGGATGTGTTCGTTGTCGGTGCTGGGATTTCAATTAAGAAAAATTCCTCAGCTCTTTGCGATAACTCTGAGATTATTCTCAATTGAAATTATAGATTTAAAAAAAAAGTTGATTAATGTATCTGTATTGGATAGCAACACTGTTCATAATAAAGGACATTTTACGGTTAGGCTATTAGGGATAGAAAGAAACTGGTAATATACGATAATTACCAGGAATGCTAGACAACAGTTATAAGATCGTATGGTTAATTGCTCAATTTTTGTGACCATTGGGACTGGTATGTGTATGGTGTTAGTGAAACTATACCAACAAAGCAGTTACAGTTAACGGAGAGGGGAAATGATGTTGACGCTCCCAATTACTCCTCGTTATTAATCTCAAGCGTTCTTGATCTCTGACTGTCCCCCTTGATTTTCGGGGGTCACGAGGATTTCGGCCGCCGTCATTGTCCCCGGCAGTTCGAATGGAGACATTCGCCAGTCGTAGACTTTTATAGGTTTCGCGAGGGGAACGAGCGGGAGGGCGGAGTTGGGAGGGGTGGCAATATGAAGGGGTGATCGGAGGTCAGGAGAGGGAGAGTTTTCTAGCCTGGAAATCATAGGCTTCGCCGAGGTTTGTAAATCAGTTCCCAGCTGAGCTGTGTGGTGTATTTCTGGTTTTGCTGCTTCTGCAGCTGCTGCTGCTGCTGCTGCATGGCCTTCCTCCTTCCCAGTGTTGCCCTCGCCCGCCTCTGCTCACTCATTCTTTCCCGTTTGAACTTTGGCCGTAAAGAGTTGGATTTAACCCCCCTCCCTCCCTCCGCCCCTTAGGCATCATGGACGGTGGCGGATATATTTCTCTCTAAACGAGGCGGGAAGGGGAATTATAGCTCGAGGAGGGGGAAGGCAATTGTGTATGTATCAGGAAGGGGAGAGACGGAATTGTAGGTCTTGCGGGAAAGGGGGAATCTCACTTTTGACCAAAGGTAAGGGGAAAGACTGGGTACAGCTTTCCCTTGGCGAAGAGATCTCGTGCTTTTGGGACTTTTCAGAGGTTAACGATTTGAATATCCTGATGACGATGGAGATTTTAGATCAGTCATTTATTTAGAAAGAGTAATTCTGATTTTGATAAGAATGGTCAGTTTCTAGAGGTAATCTGATTTAAATCTTGATTGGTTTCATGGAAACAGTTTTATTTTTAGAATTAGGCAGTCCTAATTCACGTCACTAATTGCGGTTTCAGAAAGGGAATTTTCCCAAGTCGTTCCATCAGTGAAAATACTCATTAGTCGCGTGTGTTATTTTCAGCAGTTTGCGAGTTTATCACAAAACAACCCTAAATGAAAAAAATCTAGCTTTCTGGGTTTCATTTAAAGTGACTCAGCTTCATTATTAGCCACGAGTTGTTAATTTACCCATCAGCTATCAGTGGTGGAGAATAGTTGTTATTGGTGATAAGTACAGAAGCGCAAATTCGACTTGAGCATGCGCAGTAGAGACGATAGCAACTTACATCTCCCTTGATAGTCGAGTGGTCTAAGTCGACTGCTTATCGTTGATTCTGACAACAAAGGCCAGGATCCGAATTCTGTCCGGGAAAACAACTTCGTTACGATTTCCCTTGGGTGTAAGTCCCAGTAGGAGGATAGTGCTTTTAGTGTTACTGTCACGTGGTGCACTGTAGGCATTACTAAAAGGTGTTTGTAAAGTCCCTTCTGCACAAAGCTACACCCAGTTTTTAGAATTTGATTTTTCCTCTATTCCGGGTTCCTTTCATTTCATCTTGGTGTCCGACCTCTCTCAATATGACTTCGTAGTGCAACATTGGCCTCCTTCAGATCGTTGTACTTTGTCTTGATCATTTCTGTCTCTATCTTGCTTTCCAACCTCTCCAACTTCCTCGTTTCACTGTCTTCAACTCTGACTTCGTAGTGCAACATTGGCCTCCTTCAGATCGTTGTACTTTGTCTTTATCATTTTCTGTCTCTCTTTATCTTGCTTTCCAACCTCTTCAACTTCCTCGTTTCACTGTCTTCAACTCTGAATGGCCGAAATTGTCCCAATTTGCCTGGCTTGACAGCTTAAATTTCGGAAAAATAAAATCAACATTGTATGTAAATTACTCCAACAAGGTATAGTGAATTCGATATTGACCACAAATAGATAGATATATAATTATATTTATGTATGTATATAATATATATTACAAATATGCACTTATTCTTACGCTACCACAAATGTATATAATGTCACTGTAAATAAACGAGAGAACTGGGAGGGGTTACATTACAATTTCTGGGTAAGGCGTAATTGAATTTCAAGTCACATTCTTTCTCGAAAATTAATTGTACTGCATTAGCCTTCGTCTTGCCTCCACAGGAGCGGTTACATTTCATCTCGTTACTAAAAAATTTGTGTAATAGGAAGCACTGTGGTTAGTATTGCATTTTTTTAAAGAAGCAAACGTATCTCAGTTCTCATTTTGTTAATTAGGCCTTTTGTTTCCTATATATACAGTAGACTTTACGAGTTGTGGGGCTACGAATGTGTACTGTTAGTGGAAGATGCTTTGGCCAGCCACATTACGGTTAGAATGCTCCTTCTAATTGATTTCAGAAAAAAAAACTAGTTTCTAATGTTTTTTTACCGTATATTTTCACGTATCAAGTTTGAAAAGGTGTCTTTGGAAGTAATATACGCTTTTAGGGGAGTTAGTGGGAAAGGCAGTAATGATAAAAAACCAGAGAGAGAGAGAGAGAGAGAGAGAGAGAGAGAGAGAGAGAGAGAGAGAGAGAGAGAGATTCCTTGCGTGTGTCATTTTGTCGCATTCTTGGTAATTGATTGTGGGGACAGCCTAGGTGGGTGAGTGGATAGTAGTGGAAGGACAGATATTTTCTATCTTACCACCTCCCACACACCACCTCACCCCACCTCACCCCACCCACCCCATGGCCATTGGATTAATCCTCCACCTTTTTTTCTTGAGCCTTTTCCCACCTGTTTGATGACACTTTTATCCCCAAATGACTTCAACTGCCTCACCTTTTGTCTGGGAATAAGACGTAAGGTTATTGTCGGTTTATGTTTTATGTGACGGAATTATATCCGTAATCTCTTAGATATAAGGAGGACTTATTTCTTGCTTTTCATTCACTAGTTTACCTGCGGTAACAGCTAGTGTACTTGATGTTACTAAATATTTGTATGGGAAGGTTTTCGACCACTTGTATCTATTTATCTGTTCTTTATTTTATTTTTTTGCGACTTCAGCATCATTCTGTGGGCAAAGATTATCCAACACTGTCGGCCATTTACCATGGCTTTTAGTTCTTTGTCGTTTATTTTGTGTGTGTATATGTTATAATATATATATATATATATTTATATGTATATAATATAATATATATGTATATATATATATATATATATATATATATATATATATATATATATATAATAAATAATATAAGCATATTGCAGGGCCCACAAAACACACCAAATAGGCCAAAATTTATTTACATGATACGTTTCGCACATGTTCTCTGTGCATCTTCAGTCTGTAAAACTAACATAAGAATAGTTAAAATTTACAAAAACTATTTCAAAAATAAAGTTAAGAGAAAAAAAATATTTACTAAAGTTAATATAACTTAAAAAGATTACAGTATAAAAGTTCTCACCAAACCACTCAAAGGAGAAGGAGAAGGACGAATAACCAAGATTTTACACCAACCTACGCCTTCAGTTATGTTAGATAAAGAGGAGAAGCATACATGCATACACATTCATATACATCTATACACATTCAATAATAAATGTATATGTGTTATTGAAGCCATACTCTCAAATGAGGATTTATTTTCTAAGATCAGATTTTAGTTTTGTATGTGGATGTATTTTTCATTACTGTTTGTTCATTTAGAAACATCAGAACCGAGTGAAAAACTATGGCCATTATTTACGAGGTAGCTCAGCCACTTCCGTTTGATTTTTTTGTCCAGATATTACAATGAATTTTCATTTTGGCTTTCCTGTATGTTTCTGATCTGTTTAATTCTTCAAGGAAAACACTTGGAGTTGGCTGTAATGTGTATGTTGCTGTCTGAATGTTGAAAATTGTAGTTAATTAGGTCGTAATGCTGGAGATTGGGCTAAAAAAGTAATGATCTAATTCTGCGAATTCAGTATGCTTTGATAGACAATAATGCTGATTATTATTGCAAGGATTTAACTAATACGTACTGTACTCTTTGTTCTTATTCACATTTTTTTGTTTGTTGACATAAAACCATAGTCACTACCAAATTGATATGCTATATTAATGATATTAATGATGTGGCTGATGTGACTGACACTTGGGTGTCCCTCTCTACTCACCACACGGAAAGGTGGGTGGGGTGGGAAGACCCACTTTTCTCATTCTAGGAAATGATACCAATATTTCTTTTACTATATATATATATATATAATATATATATATATATATATATATATATATTTATATATATATATATATATATATTATATAGATATATTGTACCCTGATGAGGTGTATCAAGAATACACGAAAGCGCTAGGTACTGCTGCTTTTCATTTTTCCTGCTGGCTCTTGATATACAATCTTCACGTGATACTTGTGATCGTGTAACAATATATATATATTATATATATATATATTATATATGTAAATATATATTATATATATTATATATATTATATATATAATATATATATAAAATATATATAAATATACTTATAAACACACCGTACAATTAACATACAGGAAATATGCACCTGTAAAATAGTTAGGCATGTTAGGTACATTGACCTCATTTAATTACTATGGCTTGCAATTTTAGTCATTAAAGCACTATTCACTTTAACGTGCAAAAATTTGCATATAAATGACAACTTGGGCGAGAGGAAGATATTCATTTTGACAAGCACGGCTTTCGACACCTAATGACTCCATAGCGGTGTCTTACATTTCATATATTAATGAAGAACATTTATGACAGTAACACAATAGAGAAAAATCCAATTTATGACATTACAAACAATAGGCAAATAGACAAATGACATTTCACCTGAACTGACGCATGGGCGGTAATAACTAAGTCTCACGTTTTAAGGAAACGTTACATTTGAAATAGCAGGGTGTGTTTGAAGAGTTTCTTTCTCCCTTCCTGCGAATCATTTCTATTTAGGGTAATCACATGTACGGTTGTTTTGACATTTAATTGGCCGTGAAGGGATGCATTGCTGTCCACATGAGAAGAATAACAATGGAAGAAAGGATTGAAGTTTTACAGTTTCAGAAAAATGCACCTGTGATAATTCACCGTTATAGGTTGACGTCATTTCCTTCTGCTATGTTAGGTCAAGTGAGATAAGAACCCGAAGGTCAATCACCTTTTTATTTGTTACGCTTTTCAGTTCGTTTTTCCTCCAGCTTTATCCCCGTATGGGGGTTAGCGCCGTCAGCACACCTCAAGTGGTGCATTGTAGGCATTCCTAAAGGTTCTTTGCAGCGTCCCTTCGGCCCCTAGCTTTCATTCCCTTTACTGTATTTCCATTCATATTATCTTTCTTCCATCTTGTTGTCCACTCTCTCCTAACAATTATTGCATCGTGCAACTGCGAGGCCTTCCTCCTGTTACAACTTTCTAACCTTTTTACTTTCATGGTTCCCTTCAGCGCAGAATGACCTCATGGGTCTCAGTGCTTGGCCTCGGGCCTTAACTCTATTCCATTGCTCTCCATTCCGCCCAGCTTTATTAGTCTTTGGGGTTGAGACTGGGATGAGACTGCCGGCCTCAAGAACTTCATTGCCAAGGTTGCGATCCACTTACCTCGTCTAATTACCAGGTACGGAAATCAATACTTGGCTCAACGGATGCGAGATAAAGGATGTAACGAGATTCACTCAGATTTTTCGGTATAAGTTCTTCCTGCCTATATATATATACACACACACACACACACACACACACACACACACACATATATACTGCGAATCCCGCACTGGCAAGAATTTTTAATCTTCGGTTTAATTATCCACGTAGAGGACATTCGATTCAACTTAACAACTTGTTCATTTGGTGATTTTTTAATGCTTTTCAAATGCTGCGATTTTCCTAATTTTATCAAAATAATGAGGACAGATGGCGTAAATGGAGAGAGAGAGAGAGAGAGAGAGAGAGAGAGAGAGAGAGAGAGAGAGAGAGAAACAAACACACGACTACAGTGGTAATAAGAACCGGTGCGTTGTTTCCCGCGGAATATGCTGGCAAGGATGATTTACAAGTAGGGTTTTTTGTTCGTGTATACGTGCGTTGGCGTCTAATAATGATTAAGAATTTCTCGTCCAATGGAGAGGCTTGTTTCAGTATGCGATATATTGCACTTTTGCCGTGGGAAGTTTTTTTTCCTGCCATTTCGTATAATTAACAACTTATACCCCGTAGGGGGTAGTGCCGTCTGTGGACCTCATGCGGTGCACTGTAGGCATTACTTAAGGTTCTTTGCAGCGTCTTTGCGGCTCCTAGCTGCAAGCACTTTGTCCTTTTAATGTACCTCCTTTCATTATTCTCTTTCTTCATCTTACTTTCCAACTTTCCACCCTCTCCTAACACTTGATTCATAGTGCAACTGCGACGTTTTCCCTCCTGTTACACCTTTCAAACCTTTTACTGTCAGTTTCTATTTCAGTGCGGAATGACTTCATAGGTCCCAGTGCTTGGCCTTTGGCCTTCATTCTATATTCAACTCATTTTATAACTTGAGTTTCATTATAGATGCGCGATGATGACTTGAAAAATGATATCTTGGACAGAAAGTACGGTAGGGGAGTATAGTGCAGTCATTGCACCTTACGTGGTGTTCTGTAGGCATCGATAAAGGGTGTCTGCTGTGTCCCTTCGGCCCTTAACTGCTCCCACATTTTTAGCCCTGAGTTTGACCACGATTCCTGCTTCTTTTCTGTAGTCGCCCTGATCATCCGCGACGACCATTATTTCCTAGTGCAACTTTGGGGTTTTCTACCAGTTGCACATTTATCATTCTTGTACTCCACCTCGTTTCCTCTCTGGACGATCTCTTTAACTGGCTGTCCAACCTCTCCTACTCCTGCTTGTGACTACCTAACCAGAGAATGTCCCATTTGGCATTCCATTGTTTTCTCGCTTGAGTTGCCCGTTTCCTTTCACATACTATATATACCCCTCACTCATCTAACCCCTTCCACTTCATAACCTCACTAAACCCAGCCACTTACTCCTCCGGTCCTCCCCCATCACACCGCCACCACGTACCACCACCTACCATCTCTACCTGGCCAGTTTTAATCAATAGAGTTCATACACTAGTAGCTAGCAGGGGTGTCAAAAGACTTCTTTACCTGCCCTCCCTCGTAACACCCACTCCCTCTTTACTGCTTGCACCCCCCCTCCCGCCCCCGTCCCCCTCTATACCTGTCTACCCAAACTTCCCCCACCCCGACTCCCCTCATCCTCCTCCTCCTCACCCTCCGTACAATCCAATCAACAGCTCTTGTTAATAACACCCATTAGACGACCATCGTGCCATGGCGGTCAGCGCTGGTGTGTAGCGACTTTCTGGCGTGTCATGGGACGCACGGCCGGGCCTTCCTCTATCCTCCAACCCCCCCCCCCCCCCCCCCCCCACCTCTCACCCCTACCCCTTTCTTGCTCCCCTTTCTCTGGCGAGTTGTTTGTCGTTGGTGGCGACGACAGACGGATTGTAAGACGTTTCTTCAATTGGGGTTGTGGTACTTCTTAGAATATGATTGCATGGGTTGGATGCTGTGGCCAATTTGCAGAGACCAAATTTGTATTCTACGGCACTCAGGTTTTGCGTAGAAGGTCAAGAACGGGAGAGTGACTGTATAGCTCTTCTGTCTCTTTGTATCTGTCAATAAGACTGAATCGTTGCTATTTAATTTCTGAAGGTTCAGTCCTAATTTACACCGCTTTGGTTCCCCTAATTGTGAAAAAAAAGTTGTTGCAGGTTTCATCTTTCATTGTGTGGGGTCGTTTCCCTTCACGCCACACGGCTGCTTTGTGATTGGCCGAAAACATATGACGTCATTGTACCTGTAACCAATACGTATATATAAGGGATTTGGTTTTGGGGGAATCACGAAGCGGCAGCCTTACATAATAGGACCTTCCCCTTAAACCAAACATCATTTGCCGTAAGAAAACGACGCGTTTTTTTCTTTCTTCGTCCTTTTTCCTATTGGGTCCTGAATCAGGAGGAAGGAAAAAATAACATTGTATAGTGTAGGTTTTAATTTTTTGGAAAGAAAAGAAAAAGAAAAAAAAAGCCAGGTTCAGACAGTATCGTGCCGTCTGACGTGCGTTGGTCAGGCAAAGCCCAATGTTTGCAGCGCGTCGTGTTTCAGAGACGGAAAATCCATTGGACCTTTGGGTCCAACTTTTGAACATCTCGTTATGGGAACTTCAGCCTTCGGAGCTTTAACCGCTTGGCATTTTAATGCCGGACGAAACGCATGTTAAGGGGAAAAACTGTGCCTCGTGGGGAGGGAGAGGGAGAGGGAGAGGGAGAGTGAGGGGAGGAAAGGGGAGCCTTGCAAGGGTGGGGCACTGGAAACGAAAATTATAGGAAAAAGGGATAGAGTTAAGAAAAGAAATTTTCACGAGTAATGTCGAGGGGAATGACGAGTAGGCAGAGAATAAGACGAGAAAATGTGAGGGAAACGTGTGTGGTGGTAATTGATAGTAATGGATATTGGAATGGTGGGAATGTATTACTTATGGGAATGTCGTGGTGACTCAGTTTGCTGGCACGTACATAGATGACCGAGGACTGCAATGGCTGGTTGGGTTACACTTCGCAGATCCAACTTTGAAGAGTTGGAAGTTTTAGGTTTGTTTCTCTTTGGTTTTGTGAATGGACTCTCTTAAAGCAGCGTTTCCATTTTTGGAAAGGTTTATTTTTAACAACATTTTAACATAGAGTTCCTGTAAAAACAGTTTTTCTCAACCTTTGCAAATCTCTCTGCTTTATCGCATAACAACAGCTCTTCCTTTCCCAGCCGAGTAGTCGGGAAGAAAGACTTTTGAAGTGACCCGTGACACCCCAGAGGAGAAATGAGATTTGAAAATAGGAACAGAGGGGGGGCGAAATTTATTTAAGGGGTCGTTACTTTGAAAATGGGCAGTCGAAAGAAAAATTAGTCCGGGGTGAAAAGTCACGGAAGGAAAATATTTGGAAATAAGGCGATTTGGAATTGGCGGAGAAACTTCGGATTGTAAGGCGCAGAGAGAGAGAGAGAGAGAGAGAGAGAGAGAGAGAGAGAGAGAGAGAGAGAGAGAGAGAGATTCAGGATTGAATTTAGAAATGCGCGAGTATTTGTCTCTAGTGCGATCAAAGGAATTCTCGTGGAAGTGCCAGGTAGATTTGCAGAAAAGCTCTGAAAAGTGTGAAATGTAGATAAACGTGTTTTACTGTAACTAGTAAATAGTATGCATAGTACATTATGCGGCCGCGTGAATATGCGGTATATGTCTGTTGCGGTTTGTAGCCTGCACTGCGTATGTATATATTGGGTTCTAGAGTATAATCATATCATTATAGCATTTGTACAGTTAACCAATACATATATATGTATGTATGTATATATATATATATATATATATATATATATATATATATATATATATATATATTATTATATCCTGTCTACATTTGTACAGACGAATATGCATGAGGAGAAATAGATGAAGAGTAGAGAGATAGTACATGGCTAATGTTTGTCACGGAATGCGACTAAACTAAATTGAAATACTGTTACCTTGTGGTGTTTATTGTTCAGAGGTGCTCTCGGCAGCCGGATATCCTTTTAACACATCTGTCCTTCTGCCAGTCCGTCCGCTCTGCGTCCGGGTATGGTGTGGAAGAGGATCCATCTCTCTCTCTCTCTCTCTCTCTCTCTCAATACCAGTAGTGGATTGTATTATCTTTTTTATTATATATGCAGAGGCAGGTGCGCAGACATTCAGTGTGCTCCCCTAAAAGAAGTGCCGGAACTGCATAGGCACATTGTTGTCGGTTAGAGGACTCGCACGGCCACTACGGGTTTTAATATTTCTGCTTCCTCCTCCTCTTCTTCATTATGCTTGTTCTAGTCACGTGCTTAAAATTTATAGTTCCCTTCCTGGTGTTTGCGTCATATAATTATATATATATACATATGCATGTAATGTGTATATATACTATCTATATATATATATATATATATATATATAATATATAATATATACTATATATATTTATATATATTATATATATAAATATATAATATATATATATATATATATATATATATAGAGTATATAGATTATATATATTGTGTGTGTATTATGTGTGGGTTTGTGTGTTTACGTGGCTGAATCTGAAGAGACGAGACATGAATAATTGCATTTGTTCAATACTTAACGAGGCTATCATGCTGCTTAGAAAATAAAAGGTAATTCTTGAATACACGTAGACTCGAACTAAGGATCAGATAGTGGGTATAACTTTCAAGTTCTAAATACTAGATCGTCACATAAGGAAAAATTTCATACATTCACCACTACGTGTATTCACTAACTTTTCTTGCGCTCTACATTATGAAAACAATAAAGTAGGCGAAAGTAAAATCAGGGATATTGAATACAATTACGGCTGGGAGGAGAATCATCCCGGAGCTTAGCTTTGCTCATAAAGGGTCTGGCGGATGATGGCAAGTACAACGTAGCAGTCGAAATAATCGGAAATTTCAGTAAAATGTCTGCTGCTTGATGTGACTACAGAAATCAATTCATATGTGACTACAGAAATCAATTCATATGTGACTACAGAAATCAATTCATATGTGACTACAGAAATCAATTCATATGTAAATTAATGTGTTAGTCAAATGAGTCAGTCAGAGAGGAATCAATACTAAATAAATCTGATTTTATCATAACACTATCTACCTTGACTCGGCCACTCCACCAAATATAGCATCCGGTAACTGGCTGTATCTATTTAACTGATGAGTAGAGTGCCTGACTGCAAAAGCCACGTTTTTTAATACAAAAATCATACGCAATACAGGAACTTCATGTGTAACCTTATTCAGTGCTTAGTAAGAGAAGAAATAATAAAATTATATAAAGTTTGGGTTAAAAAAAAGAAAAAAAAGGGCAGCATTACATATTCAGCTGTATTCACGGATTTCATAAGTATCTAACTTGGAAATCGATTATGGAGCAATATATTAATCAAACGTTGGCAGTCCCTGCCTTCCGTACAAACTTAAGAAAATCTGCAAAACACATTTTTTTAGAAGTTTGTTATTATTAACGTCAGTAACTCTGAAACTGCTTCAATAACTGGAATGCATAAAGTAGATATATCAATTAATATATTCCAATTATCCGTAAACAATAATTCATCAGGAACTTGGAAGGAAGTAATGTATGTATTCACATACAAAGCAAACGTGTTTATGAGGTATATAGTGCATTTACTACTATACTTGTTCATGGAGAAAATGAAGAAAAGGGTTTGCTAAACAACTAAACAAGGGCACTCACTATCACCGTTGGTTTCCGTGCATATAATTGAGTCAACAGTATATGTGTCTTGTTATAATTAAGTACAGGATAGACTGAAAAGCTCATTAATGTATTGATGTATGTATTGGCGATAATAAGCGTGGATAGCGGCAAATTTGATAATTCTTTGGTGGAAGCGAAAATCGGATTACAGAGGATGTAAATGTGCATGTAAGCATAATTAAGGAAAGTAAATTTCGTGAAAAGAAAGTGAAACTTGAAAGGGGAAAATAATAAAAGAATTTTGGGCCAGAGCTGAAGAGCCTGTGAGGAGTTTGTATCATTCCATGAATGAGTCTCTTAGACATCAGTGTTCGTGGGTATATGAAGGTAGGAAGAGGGAATAAAACACTTGCGAGGGATTTGGATGTGAAAAGTTTATTGAAGAAAACGGGAGAAAAGGCCGAGATGTAATTGGAAGACTGGAAAGTAATATGTGCTGGTGCACGGGATGATGTGTATAGTAGCCAAGGAGCAAGTTGGAATGAAGAAGGGGTTCAGTAAAGAAGTAAGGGAAGAAGATGAGCAAAAAGGTGGGGCGAATAAGCTGTTGTGCAGAAAGGGAAGGTTAACAAAGAAATGAACTTCAGGATAAAATATGTACTTGGGGATACGCAACTGGAAGCCAGTTCAGTCCTTAGTTGAGGAGTTGTTGCCGTTGCTCTGTGGTTTAGCACTGGGTTTGTGTTCAAATGGGTTATTGGCTTCATCGCAGCCTGCTACCCACTACTCGATCCAGCTGTGAAGGAATACCATGGTCAGCAGTGATGATGAAAAAGCTAATGGGTCATCAATTATATATATATACATAATGGGTCATCAACTATATATATATACATAATGTAATATTGTGTGTGTGTGTGTGTGTGTGTGTGTGTGTTATATAACTGTAGTAGCCAATGCCCTTTTGACTTCTCGAATTCTTCCCACTTTTTAGATACACTTGTCACTACAAAGCCTGAGATACAAATGCAGGAAATGCGAAGTCATTCTGATGTCCGGTAGCAGGATTCGAGCCCGAATCCAGAGTATCAGTAGGAGGTCTTGCTCGCGTCCTGATACCGGACATCAAAATTACTTTTTTTTTCTTGCATTTGGATCTAAGGCTTTGTAGTGACAAGCGTATCTAAAAAGTGCGAAAAATTCGAGAAGTCAAAAGAGCATCGGCTATTACTATTTAAAAGTGACCAGGAGATTCCATTATATTATATATAATTAATAATATATATTAATAATATATATATATATATATATATAGATATATATATATATATATATATATATATATTATATATATATATTTATTAATAAATCTATAATTAATTAAATCAGTTATGTGCTCTCAGCCCAAATACTCAGTGTGTGCCACCATCGGAATTAAAAGTCGGACGGCTGACAACTAATCTCCACTCCCAGTTGGTTAGAATAATCTCTCTCTCTCTCTCTCTCTCTCTCTCTCTCTCTCTCTCTCTCTCTCTCTCTTGTTTTTGTTAGATTACCTTAAATACACAGGTTCTCCCGTTCTTTATTCCTTCTCTCTATCTCATTATAAATGAATTTATAATAGACAAAGACGCTCTTTGCCAGCGTCATAACCCCTATCTGTTACGTCCCTTCATTCCGACAAGGCTCTGACTTTCATTACGGGAAAAATCGGTGAGCAAAGAGTTATTATAACGTCCAATTCCAGTATGTGTGTATGTCTGTGTTTGCCCAGCTCCCTTCCTTAATAATGTTTACTTTAGCATACAAAGGAATAATAGACGAGACTTCTTTTTCTTTTTTTTGATTCGACGCCGCCCATTAGGGACAGATGTGTATTGAAGTTCAATTACTCGCAAGAGGCAATTTTTGATTGCATTTTTATACTTTTTGTTTTGTTTCTCGTTCCCGTCGTTAGGGTTTGTTTAATATCCTCTTTGAGAGTGAAGTTCTCGTCATTAGGGGCTATTGATATTATTAATATTATTATATGCGGCACTGATAAGTTTTTTGATATTTATGATATTGATTAGATTTCTCTTGTTAAAACTTTAAATTAGTTCGTCGTAATGCGTACGTGTATATGTAATCCTCGATATGTTTGGCTTCCTTGGCAGTGATATTAACACTGAAAAGCTTAGCGATTTGGGCAGTACAATTTTTTTGATTGCCGTTATTTCCGATGTTTTTTTTTGTTTTTGCATAAGTCTCTTTCAGCAATGCGTGAGACGAGTAAGAAGGAAACTGGAAAGTACGCCATACAGTGTATATTTAGCTGGAAATAGACCGTGTGTGCTGTGCATGTGCGCTTCCGTTGCAGAACCTGCGTTCAAAGTTTCTTCGCAATTAGTGACGATACACATTCATAATCCATACAGCAAGTTTTGATTTTTTAAAATAACTTCAAAATCTCGGTATCAAGAAATGTGGTGGAGTGGAATCCAGTGAATACATACATACATACCACTCACAAGGTTTGACATGCTCATGCGGGCAGTCCATGGGAGGGTGCTACCCCCCTCCCTCTCCTCCCGGAGGTAGTAGATATGAGGAGAACGGTAATATAGTTTGGTAAGAGAGCTGGACAAAGCCGACACGACCCAGTTTGCATGTCGGAAGGGTATTTTGCGGAAGAGCCTGCTAAATACTTTAGGAGGTCCCCGCCCTTCGAATTGAACTTCGCCTCGCTGATAGTATTGGCTTTTGTGCGCTTGTGTTCATGTCTCCATGGGCGTGTGAGGGCCTGTCGGGCAATCAGTTGCCCGAACTAAGAGGCTTTAAAGAACTTCAAAAAAATCTGGATAGTTCTGCTTTGGGAAATCTCTAGCTTATCTGGCGTTCCTTTTTCTATTCCTTTTTCGGTCCGCTGAAAAAAGGGCAATAGTTTTTCTATTTTCTGGGAAAGGTGAACTTGAGTTGACAGTATTTTTTGCCGACTGTTTATTTTTATAAAGAACATGATTTACTGTCATGTCCCTGGACTCGACGACCATCAAAAGGACCATGTGGTAAGGGGCACATTATTTCAGGTAGATTTTATCGTTGATATAGTATATTATGTCCCGTGAGAGAGAAAACGGCTGGAACAGAACAGAGGAAACGGAAGGTATGAATAAATGATTTGTTTTTCAATCTTTTATTTGGTTTTGGGTGGAGTTCGGGGTTAATTATAAGGGCGCTCGTGAGTCCTGTAGGGGACAGGGAGGTTGAATGGTGTAGTAGTGGGAGGAAATCTCGAAGGTGCTTTGTTGGACACGCGCCCAACTCAAGTGTCTCTTCCTCAGCCCCCGACCCCCTCCCTCTTCCCCCACTTCCCCCTCCCTCTTCCCTCCTCCCCTCCCCTTCCCCTGTCCCCTTTTGTTAGGACTACGAGTCAATATTTTGGAAATGATCGATTAATTAAAAACGGAAGCTGCTTCTAGAGCTCGTACTCCATCCTCCTCCTCCTCCTCCTCCTCCTCCTCCTCGTCCTCCTCCTCCTGTCCTCCTCCTCCTCCGTTCTCCTCCTCGTCCTCCTCCTCCTCCTCCTCCTCCTCCTCCTCCTTGCTCTCCAATCTGCTCCCCTCTCCTGTTCCTCCCCCTACTCCTCTTCCAGCTCATCCTCCTCCTCCTCATCTCCTCCTCCTCCTCCTCCTCCATCACCTGCGAGTTGCTCTTGTTCTCGGAACGTTTCATGGAAGAAGTTGCGAAAAAGGGCGGGTGAGTTTGATAAAAACATTTTACATATTATTGGTGACGATAAAGATACATGGAGAAGTTTAAAAACTATGGGAACGTATATTTTAGGATCTGAATACTATTGCTATTGTTTTTTTTCTCTCTAAAAATCAGTTCCTTCAAATACACACACACGTATTTGTTTAAGTAAAGACAAATTCCACGAAGTAAAGAGTAAAGACGGAGTTCTGCAGTGCTCCGTCGTTTCTAGTTCCTTCGTGGAATTTGACTATATTTATATATTCATAACGTTCCATATTTTCGTGATTCCTTTCTTTATATATATATATATATATATATAATATATATATATATATATTCATACATAATTTCTCAAGTTAATTGCAGGTAGTGATTTGTCTAGAACGTTCGCATGTCTTGTTGACGTCACCGTAGTTACCTGGTGGCGCCAGACTGGAGACGCCAGGTTCCCGATTTGTTTGCGTGGAGTTTGATTTTGCCATTTGTGATATGGAACAGTTTTTTTGTTTCTTGCCTTTGCATTGGTGGGATTTAGTTTCATTATTTATAATGAACGTCGTTATTCCACCGTTACTGGGAACTTAAATTATTTTTCTTGTTTCTTGGCTTCCAGTGACTTTAGTTATTTAGGCTTAAATCACCAACTCTCTCTCTCTCTCTCTCTCTCTATGTTTACTACTACTTGCTATCATTTGCTTCATCCGTTTCTAAATTCCTACTCTTTGCAATATCCTCTCTCTCTCTCTCTCTCTCTCTCTCTCTCTCTCTCTCTCTCTCTCTCTGTTTACGGTTTTCTGCCTTTTGCTTTATCCATTTTCTAAATTCCAACCCTTTGCTATATATCTGAATATTTTCTCTCTCTCTCTCTCTCTCTCTCTCTTCTCTTTCTCTCTCGCTCTCTTTTTCTTCTCTTCAGCTTCTCTACTAAATTTCTACGCTGCAATAATTCTCTCTCTCTCTCTCCTCTCTCTTCTTCTCTCTCTCTCTCTCTCTCTCTCTCTCTCTCTCTCTCTCTCGTTCATAGGCTGTTAACCGTGCGACTGAAATTCTAAGCAGACTGTGTTCCCCTGGGAATGCTGAGTGGGTGAGAGCTTGCAAATGCATATACGTATATACATTCATGATGGCTCGGATCCGATGGAAGATGAAGTGGCTTCTTGAGTCCGAAGTGCCTCCCCCCCCACCCAGGACTGACTGCTTTACTGCCCTGGGAGATTCCCTGACTTCCTTACAGCGAGGAGATCCCAAGACTACCTTCGGGATGGGAATATTGCTTAAAACTAGCAAAGGGAGCTCCTGATGCTCACATACTACATTTGTTGTGCTTATGACTTGACTCGTTAGCATTTTATCTATTTTTATTTTCCTGACTCGAGTGATTATATTTATAATAACACGTGTATTTTGCGTGTTCGGGTACCAAACTCCATGGTACACTCGTCGTCTAACCCGGATGCATATTACTAAACTGTAACCGAGTACGGGACCATCTCTAAAAAAAGCGGTGCCCCATATCTTGAAAACTAACCGTAGAATCTTTCTGGAAATAATCTCATTGTTTCCCACACCCAAATTACCCAGCGAATACTTTGACCTTATCCAACCTTACCAAACCTAACCTAACCTAGGTGTATGGCGAAAAAAACCGGGGCTGGTGCAATACTAATATACATCTCGGGAATTTGCAACCGGATCCATCTTCTTTAGCCGTTGACCCCTCAATAATTACGAGATTGAAGGTACTGTACCGTGGTCCAACCTCAAGGCGATACATTTTCCCTAGTTTTGTAACATGCTTTGTCGAGTCTCCTCTTACATTATAACCCTCATTTCGGACGGATTGATACTCGTGTAATATAATAATAATAATAGTCATAATAATGAGACAGGATACAAATACCTGGGAATAATGGAAGGAGAGGCTATAAAACACCAAGAGATGAAGGACACGATCGGGAAAGAATATATGCAGAGACTTAGGCGATACTCAAGTCAAAACTCAGCGCTGGAAATATGATGAAAGTCAGAAACACTTAGGCAGTATCAGTAATCAGATACAGTACAGAAGTAGTGGAATGGACGAAGGGTGAACTCCGCAGCATAGACCAGAAAACTAGGAAACACATGACTATACACAAAGCACTAGACACAAGAGCAAATACAGACAGACTATACATAACACAAAAGGAAGGAGGGAGATGACTACTAAGCACGGAGGACTGCGTTTAACTTCGAGAGCAGAGCACTGGGGCAATATCTGAAAACCAGTGAAGATGAGTGGCTAAGAAGTGCATGGGAAAATGACTGATAAAAGTAGACGAAGACCCAGAAATATACAGAGACAGGAGACTAAAAAACCGAACAGAGTAATGGCACAACAAACCAATGCACGGACATTACGTGAGACAGACTAAAGAACTGGCCAGCAATGAAACATGGCGATGGCTACCGAGGGGAGAACTCAAGAAGGAAACAGATGGAATGCTAACAGCGGCACAAGATATGTTCAAATGACGATAGATTGAAATAATATCTCACCCATATGCAGGAAGTGCAATATGAAAAACTTGACCACAAACCACATAGCAGCGAATGTCCGGCACTTGCACAGAATTGGTACAAAAAGAAGCATGATTCAGTACCAAAAGCCCTCCACTTAAAGCATGTGCAAGACATCAGCCAGCTTGCATCAATAAGTGGTACGAACACGAATTGAGGGAGTGATAGAAAACGATCAGGCAAAGATCCGATGGGGCTATGGTATCAGAACAGATAGGGTGATACGTGCCAATACACCAGAGGTGACGTTAATTGACAAAATCAAGAAGAAGATCACATATTGATGTCGCAGTACCATGGGACACCAGAGCAGAACACTAGGCACGATCCCAAGATCGCTGAAAAGGAACCTGGAATAATTCGCTGGTGAAGTAGCTCCAGGACTCGTGCAGAAGAGTGTGCTACTAGAAATAGCGCACATCGCAAGAAAGTGATGAACTTCTAAGGAGGCAGGATGCAACCCTTAACCGCACACTATAAAAACCAGTCGAATAGGAAGACTGGGATAGAATAAAAGTAATAATAGTAGTATTTTTTTATATATATATTGGCTAATAGATATTGGTTTTCCTAATAGTAAGGGTTATTAGTCAGCCTCTGGTAGGTTTGGTTTTTAAATTGCATATGAAACCAAGCCAATTGCTGCGACGCACAGTTTAGGTATGAGAAGGTTATCAGAAACCTCAAGAATTCAACTCTGCAAACTGATATTGACATTTAGGTAAAAGGAGGTTTCAGCTCAAAAAATTGTCTTGAAGCTAAATTTTGGACCAATTCTCCCCCTGTGAGGTGTCATTCCAATCGTAAATTCAGTATCTTCAGAAAAAAATAATTCAAATTGGTTGTTACAAGGTTTGATTTTTCTTGAGATTTTCATCGCATGCAACAAGTTTCGTTTATATTTTCTCAGCAGTAATATTCTAAAGTCCCTTCCCCACTTGTGACTTATGTGTTTTCTGCATTTGAACAACTCTCGTAACTTTTGTCATTTGATCCCAGGGACTGCAGTAAAACTACGTTTAAATTCGCAAATTTGAGTTTTAGTTTGATATTTGGTGGTGACTTAGTACATGTACCATCCCGTAGGGGGTTAGTCCCGTCAGTGCACCTCATGCTGTGCACTGTAGGCATTACTTAAGGTTCTTTGCAGTGTGCCTTCGGCCCTTATGCTCAACCCCTTCGTTCCTTCTACTGTACCTTCTTTCATATTCTTTTTCTTCCATTTTATTCTCCACCCTCTCCTAACAATTGATTCATAGTGCAACTGCGAGGCTTTCCTTCGTTACATTTTTCAGACTTTTACCGACAATTTCCGATTCAGCGCTGAAAGATCTCATTGGTTTCAGTGCTTGGCCTTTGGCATAAAATCCACATTCAGTTCTTTATTCGATATTTAATTTAGTACATGTGAATTAAACTCCAAAGGCCTGCATGTGGTGCATTTGGTCCTTAAAGTTGGTATAAGTTCAGCTTGAATCCCTGCTAATTCAGCATTAAGTTAGGTACGAGACTTCTAAAAAGTGCTGAACTCATCGGATTTCGAATGTGATAACTTTGAAATTTGATGTTTTGCAGTGTTACAGTTTTACAGTAGATGAGGTTCAAAAATTCAAATTTATC
This sequence comes from Macrobrachium nipponense, assembly GCF_015104395.2. Classification (NCBI taxonomy): domain Eukaryota; kingdom Metazoa; phylum Arthropoda; class Malacostraca; order Decapoda; family Palaemonidae; genus Macrobrachium; species Macrobrachium nipponense. The sequence goes on along the minus strand of NC_061099.1, from coordinate 58,740,923 downwards.
GTGTTTTTATACGCACGTGCGCACACCGCAAACGCGCACAAATTTAATTTATAGATATATGTATGTGTATGTATAAATTATATACAGATATATATATATATATATATATATATATATATATATATATATATAGATATATATATATATATATATATATATATATATATATATATAATATATATATATATTATATATATATGATATATATATAGATATATATATATATGATTAGATGAGAGAGAGGTGAGAGAGAGAGAGAGAGAGAGGAGAGAGAGAGAGAGAGAGAGAGAGAGAGAGAGAGAGAGAGGCAGGCAGGTAGGTAGGCAGGCAGACATTGTCCGTTTATATGAAATATAGCATGTATTTTATCCATATATCAGAGATCGAGGAAATGGGACCGTACCGTTCTGTACTTTTTCAAATGGAGTGGAATTAATGAATGAATCCAATCCGGGGATTTACGAAATGGAAGACTGGCTGTTCTATTTTAGAGTTTTGCTTGTCGTGCTTGGCAGTGGCGCAAGAGCTTCCAGTATCGAATCTATTTTGGCTGTCCAATCAGTGTTGGTCTGGCGTCCGGACTGCAGCATCCAAGCTTTATTTAGGCCCTTTGCTCTCAGGTTCAACATCTGACAAGGGCGAAGGGTCGGGGGAGGGGCCTTTTGTGGGGTCGGGGAGCTGAAATTGTCATGTAGGCTAAGGAAGAAGAAAGAACGACAAAAAAAAGTGAATGCCAAGTTAAGAGAAGAGCATAAGAGTTGAAAATCGGATGACTAATTGTGAAAAAAAAATGTAAGAGGATTGATTAATATGTAATGGAAAATTGGAATAAATGTCCGTACAGGGTCGCAAAGATCAGTAGATTTAATATAGATATAAGTTTTTTAAAGGTAACAGAATAAAAATGGAGAAAGGAAGCAAGAGAATAGCTTATTAATAATTTTTGAAGAATAATTAATGTCGAACGTGTGTCGAAATGGGAGAAGAGTATTGTTCAAGGGAGATGTTCTTTTTATGGAACCTAATTGCTGTTGCGTCATAGGAAATTATGGCACAACATGAAGAAGAGGCTTCAAGGGAAATGACCCTGGTAAGAAGTGTTCTGAAGGACAACGCCCACACATGTAAGAAGCTACCATGTCGTGAAACATCTTTCGAAGTAGTTGTTTTCGCTCTCTTCCAAAGAGGTTCAGCTTCTTACAAAGCTGCTTAATATGTTCTGTATAGAAACGGCCTTTCCTGAGGGTTCAATTTATTTTTACTGTTTCGATTTCGTTTACGTTATGCTCAGATCGTCTCGCTTAAATAAATGGAAGAGGTTCAGTATTTGTTTATTCAGTTCACACGTTCAATCATTTATGTAGAGGCAATCATTTAACAGTGGTTCACCCCCACTATAAAAAAAAAAAATCGGCTGGTGCATATCAAAGGTTGTTTCAGTCGCTATAGCAAAGTGGATCAGAAGCAGTAAAGTCATCCATAAACCTGTGGTTGTAGTACAGTATATCATTTAGATAATGACATAGGCTGTCTAATAGAACTGTATATTTTCCAGTTATATCTGCCCTTGGTTTATTCATTTACAATAGTATGAAAGTATGTTTTGTTCTCTCTCTCTCTCTCTCTCTCTCTCTCTCTCTCTCTCTCTCTCTCTCTCTCTCTCTCTCTCTCTCTCAGCCTCTAGTCCTCCCATCTCAGTGAAACCTGCTGTTTCAGTTTCTTCTCTCCCGCTTTCTCAGTCGAACCATGTTTTAAGTTTCCCCTCAGCTGTGTGAGCAGGTGGATACGTAAGGTCAGTAATTTTTCCTTCATTGATCGAGGGGCAGTTGTTCGGAGTCCTCAGTCACGCACAAAACGGGGTGGAGAGAGAGAGAGAGAGAGAGAGAGAGAGAGAGAGAGAGAGAGAGAGAGAGAGAGAGAGAGTCTTCAGTTCGTGGAGGTGAAAGAGTAACGTAAATTTTTTGTGAACTTTATAAATAACATATAATGTAGCCATGTTGTTAAGGCTCTGACGTAGACACGATGTACAGATACAGACGAACAAGAAGTATTAGAAGCATCAGAAAGGAAACAAGAAAGTTTTGAACTGTAAAATAAAATTTTGAGTTTTGAACGGTAAAATAAAATTTTGAGAGGAAAGAAAGAAAGGCCGATCAGAAATTTATCGCCATTGAAAGTTCTGGTGAGGGAAGAGAAATAAAAACCACCTCACCAAATGAATGGCGGAGAATATCACCTGGAATGGGAATCGTATAACGGAGTGAGGGGGAAAAGTGAATTGCACGTCATTTGAGGGTAGGAAAGGGGGGAGGGAAAAGGGAAGAAACTGGGAATCGATTGTGAGCGGGAGGGGGAAGGGCAGGACAGGTGGAATGAGGAGGAGGAGGAGGAGAAGGAGGATCAGTGGAGAATGAGCGTTACAGGTACAGGTAGACGGAAACGGAGAATCAAGAAACATGGGTGGCATCATGATGGGAATAGGATAGGTCGGAGGAAGGAGGAAGGAGGAGGATCCCATACTCGCTGGGATGGAGAAAGTCACTTGAAGGGGTGTGGGGGAGGGAGGCCCCATCCCTGCAAAGGGGGAAAACGGGGTTAAACAGTCTCACCAGGTAAGGGGAAGAACTCGGACCGGTGGTGGGAGGGGACACGAGGAGACACAAGGAAAACTCTTGCACGCGACGCCCAGCAGAGTCGCTCCGAGAAAATGATAGATTTGGGAACCAGGGTGGGATGGATGTAGAATGTGCGTCTGTTCTCGCCCATGTTTGTGCATGATCTGTTTACCTATGATCTCTCTCTCTCTCTCTCTCTCTCTCTCTCTCTCTCTCTCTCTCTAAGACTAGACCCCAAGAAGAGATCTATTGGAGGACGAAACTGTTGGGTATTTTCTAAGAAAAACACGTTTCATTTTCCTATGTGGAATACAATTGAATGACATAATCTTCGTGTCTAAGAAGATTGCCAGTACTATACACACACACATATAACGTTCATTATTTTGCTTGTATGTACCGTATACGGGTTTGTAGAGAGAGAGAGAGAGAGAGAGAGAGAGAGAGAGAGTTTTAGAAAAAAACTCGCACCATTTTCCACCTGCCTTCCAGTTAGAATGGAGCGTCGCACAATAGAATAGCAGAGGCCGATTTTCTCTTGTGGTGACGGACGACTCCGCCTTGTTGTGACATGTTAACTGAATTATGAAATATTAAGGCTGAGCTACGTTAGCCGAAGGGGAAACCACGCCAGTGGGTAGTAATCATTCATCTCTTCAACCCCTGTCCTGGGGATGGGATGGGACGGGCCCTTCGTCCAGTAGACGCCCAAGCCTTCTCTCTCTCTCTCTCCCCTTAAGGGAAGTAGTTATAGGTTGAAACGCCCTTGACTTACAGCAGACTTTCTGCTTCCGATCCCGGGTGTGGTTTAAGCGATCTTGCCACTTCTGATCTTTTATACATCCCATGTAAACAGTGAATGAACTACCTAGTGGCCACTTGCCTGTTGTGGGTTGCTGAATATGTCGAGTATAAAGAGAAGAAACATGCATTGGATGATCATATATGTACTTGTCATTGAAGAATGTACGTATAATGTTGGTTGCCTGACCTGGTTAGTAACTGGATTGGACGACCTGAAAGAAATTTCGGACACTGCCTTCAAATAAACCGTTTACAAGTGTCCTTGGGATGGGATTTTGTATCTTCAAGGGGGTAAAGAATTCCGATCTTAATACAGTTGTTAATATATATATATAATATATATACATATATGATATATATATATATACTACTATATTATATATATATAGATATATATATATATATATATATATATATATATATATATATATAACAACATTCCAAGACCCTTCGCTTGTCTCCGTGGGAGTCAAAAGGATGATATGTATCGTTTCAAGGAATGTCATTGCTCATCACATCCGTTTTAAGTCATTTCTCATAGGTCAACAAGAAACACAATTTAAATACATAATACGCATATATATATAATATATATATATACACATGTATATATATATACATTCATGTATATATATATATATAGAATACATATTAATTATATATAAATGTTTGTATGATCTATCATGTATGATACATATATCTCAAGTGAATAAAAACAGGAAAACCCTCAACTAGGTTATCCTGACCCAACCTGATGGAATCTCTCGTCTGCTATTCTTCTTTTATTGTATTTGTCGGTAGCATTTACTCTTCTTGCATACGTATACATGTTCTCTCTCTCTCTCTCTCTCTCTCTCTCTCTCTCTCTCTCTCTCTCTCTCTCTCTCTCTCTCTCTCTGTATGTTTGAAGGTGGAAATAGTTTTTAAATTTAGTAATTTTATTGTACACAAAAGTTTTACTGGCATCTTTGTAGTAGTTAGCCTCCATTTGATTCGTATATGCATATGTATAAGAATTTCTACATTGTGTATGAAAGGGTTTCCCAGCATAGTCATTAAGGATTAACGGAATCCATAGCATGAGGCAGCTACACAGAAATGAAGGTGATTGGTGTATTTATAGGTTTTTTCAGTGAACATTGTTATTGCCGTCATTCAACAAAAAAGGCGGAAGAGAAAATCGCTAAAAGAAAGTTGGAAATATTATTATTCATGAATTTTGAACTTGTTTCGTTCTTGCGTTTACATATCAAAAGACCAATTATCAGTGATATAAAAAAATTCTCTAGCATGGAGAACCTCTGTTTGGGAAGTGTTAGAGAAAAGGAGAGCTGATCTTTTATGGCGTTGTATCTTTGGGAAATTTGTGGAAATCACACGAGGGAGTTGCGAGATGATAGTCTGTGAAGAAAGTCCCCGAGGGGAGAAACATGCTTCCCCCCCTCCCCCCCAGTGTAACCCCCCGAGCTTGGGAGATAAGGGGAAAGGACCTTTGGTCCTTGGGTTTATATATGCCTGAGGGAAGACCTCTTTATTATGTCATATTTACATTTCCTATTTTTTCTTAATTTTTTTAGTTTTATTTTTTACACTAGACAGGAACGACTAGTGGGGATACAAGACATCTATGGGATTATGTGACAGTCTGCCTTTTTGAGATTTGTAAGAAGGTCGTCATTTTAAAATCACGAATTATGAGGCATTTAAAGTTCGAATGATTGTGTTATGCGACACATTCTGGGAGAGTTTTGCAATTGTCATTGTTGGCTGTCGAAGGGTGGTACGAAATTTAAGGTGGGAAGTCACTGACAATTCGAGGCTTTTAGAGTCTGACATTATTATTTGTCATAGATCATTAGACGACATTCATTCGGCGCAAGACAAAAGACCATTTCAGACTTGTCCAGCAAACTTCCACACAGCAGAATGCTTGCATGTGGAAGTTAAGTATATTTTAGTTTAACCAGACCACTGAGCTGATTAACAGTTCTCCTAAAGCTGGCCCGAAGGATTAGATATTTTACATGGCTAGGAACCAATTGGTTACTTAGCAACGGGACCTACAGCTTATTGTGGGATTCGAACCACATCGAGAAGTGAATTCCTCTGATTTTGCCTTGGTAGTCGAGCATGTAACCGATTCGTCCAACGAGAATCTGCATGTACAAGTGAAAGAGAGAAAGGAAGAACAAAGTGGAGAGTAATTAGCAGCAAAGGTTGAGGGTAACCGATCAGCAGGTATTCTAGATATGTACATAATACATACAAAGAAAAAGAGTACAAGGTTGTTTGCTAATCAGTGGTTTCATGTAGGTTTTTTTTTTTTTATGTATCATTGGGTTTCTTTCACCTACTTCATGGACCATTAAATATGGTAGCAACGGACACATGCGGCATGTCGCATATGGATTTCCATTATCAGAAAATGGAGGAAAATAAAGGTTTTATTTCTTGTTAAACATTTCTTCAGGTGTGGAAATTGGAAAATTGATTGCAATTTCTTATCGTTGGTGTTGTTTTTTATTATCATTTCCCCCCAATTATCACCATGCCAACTGGCAATCTTCTATCGTGATGGCATTTTTGATAGAAATGATGATGGCATAGGGTGTAGAATCCTTGTTTTCGCCTTGTACCCCTAGTGTCTTTGTGATGTCTTTGTGATGTCTTTGAGATGTCTGCCTGCTAGCAGAATAATAATAATAATAATATAATGAGGTGGGATGATCATCATAATTGTCACGTAGCGCCGTCTTCAGTATGATCATGTTGGCCATCATGTTTTGTAGGGCCATCCTCCTCCTCTTCCTCCTCCTCCTCCTCCTCCTCAAATTGTAGCATGAAATGAAACTTCTGAATTGTAGCATGAATTGAAACTTCAGAAGTTCCAGTGAGCATGCAATGCATCACTACCCCGAGACTAATCTTGTATTTTGATACATTTTGATTTATTTATCTCTTACTGCTTCCTAATGAACACCATGTTCTTTGGAATGAATAGATTACACCTATTGTAGTAATAATAATAATTCAAAGAAATCTCAGAATCACACGAGTCAATAAAATGGAAAAGTAAATCCACAATAGTATGATTGTTTGATTTTGTTATTTAAAATACAAAGCAGAAAGCTTTCGATGACCTTCACGGTCCTCGAAAGCTTTCTGCTTTGTATTTTAAATAACAAAATCAAACAGACATACTATTGTGGTTTTACTTTTTCAATAATAATAATAATCGTAGAGGCCCAACACCAACATCTTTCATGGACGCCATAAATATCACTACCATTGCTAGTGTGTATAAATCCTAAATCAATTTTGCGGGAGTTCTTTTTTTTCACGTGCTTGTGTGAAATGAATATGTTTATGTCAATCGCAATTGCTTTTATTTTTCTGTTGAAATTGTATTTGAAATGTAGAATTTGGGCCTAAGGCCAAGCGCTCGGGTCCTATGGGGTCATTCACCGCTGAAAGTAATGTTGAAGTAATTGGTATGAGAGGGCGGAAAGTAATTTGGAAGAAAGAGAATAGAAACGGAGGTACAGTAAAAGGAATGAAAAGGGTTTCAAGCTTGGGGCCAAGGACTCTGCAAAGAACCTTAAGTAATGCGTACGTTGTACCGCATGAAGTACACTGAGGGCACTACCCCCTTCGATGGGATGACGTTGGAGGTCATTCCAAACTTCACTTTTCTTTTCCTTTCCGGTACCACTTCTTCGGGGTGGAGCTCTAAGTGTGGCCTGTATTTGCTTTTCCCATCAGTCTTTGATCTAAAACGAAAATGGAGTAGTTTTAGATATTTTTACTTTAGCCAATTCATACTCAGGTACAAAAATGGAAAATGCATACCAGTGCTTATGCATTGGTATGCAGAGCGTCAGTTCAAAGTTTATGTAATCGAGCCATTACACCTGGAAATGCGCGCTTGCTGGAGCGAGTTTGGTTGCAGCAATTGGCTTGTAGGGAAAAAAATTCAATTCTGATGCGCACCCAATACATGCTGGGAAACCATAGACTTATTTTGTTCAGCGAATAACACGACCATTTTGTGTGTGCGTGTGCTTCGCAGACATGTACGCCGCTTTGGGGCGACTCGGGTATTAATGAGGGTAATTTGCCGAGGCGAGCCAAGCCATCGGGGGTCCTGGGGTTGGGGTGGGTAAGAGCTCTGGGGTTTGAGGTATACAAAAGCGGTCAGGCTTGGGAGAGGTCGGGATATTTCTAGGGGGACAGTGTTTGAGGTTGGAGGTTCTGTGTTTCACCCTTATGATGGTGTGAATGTGATAGAGGCTTGGATTTTGTGGTGCCGGGGTATATGGAACTAAAACACAACGATAGGATTTATCAACAGCAATGATGATTTCCTTTACTAATTACGTCACCTTTATTATTTACGTCCCAACTCTTTCAATATTGCCATGACCATATTGTTACTTCATTGTCATGAGTTCTTGTTAGGTATATCAGTTTAACCAGACCATTGAGCTGATTAACAACTCTCCAAGGGCTGGCCCGAAGGACTAGATATCAGATATTTTTACGTGGCTAGGAACCAGATGGTTACTTTAAAACGGGATCTACAGCTTATTGTGGGATCCGAACCATTTTATATCGAGAAATTAATTTCTATTAACCAGAAATAGATTCCACTAATTCCACGTTGGCAGAGCGGGACGAGAACTCTCGCTACCATATCGGTAGGCGAGCACGCAAGCCACTTGTCCAACGAGGAACTCATGTGTTCTTGTGATTCAGTCCAACCAAGTAGGTTGAAAGGGAGCGTCAATCCTATTTAAGGTCGACAGAGACGCAACTTACCGAAAGTGTGTTTTCTGTTGCTTTGGGAAAAACTCTAAGCTGATGACTAATTATTGTCTTGAAATGAGATAGTTTATGTTAATGATGTAAATAATGAAAAAGGGGGTTTCTATTATTCAATTGTAAGTTTTCAACTAATTGTATCTGTTAACAGTGAAGGTTTGTAAATCAAGAGTAAATATGTCTCTTAAGAAATTTAATTACACGAATTATTTTGGAAAAGAACGAGAAAATCCTTATAATTGGTATTCATTTCCCCATTTGAACAGATTTATATGATATTTGTTTCTATTGTTATGTTGATCTGCATAAAATGGATTTAAGTATACGCTGCATTTATGTTTAGTAGGAGCACTTCAATTTTCCTGGTGGTTATACTTTCTAATTAGCAAGTAGAACAATTAATTACCCTGGGTGCTAAAATAACAATGGACCGCGGGTGGAATGATATTCATTTTTTTCTTTATGTAACAAGTGACTTATGTTTCTGCTTTTAATTGATTTATCTTTTGTCTCTCGTGAAGTAATTATCATGATGTCGTTTTTTCATCTATCATCTATAGTCAATTTTGATCGGATTTCACGAAAAATATCATGAGCTATGGAGGAGGAGGAGGAGGAGGAGGAGGGAGGAGGAGGAGGAGGAGGAGGAGGGGGGAGGAGGAGAGGAGGAGGAGAGGGAGGAGGAGGAGCGATGTTACCTCTGTTGCATAATTGTCGTTATGAATAGAGCATCTTGTGGTCTTCGGTTTAATTAATATTTTTTTTCTCTCTCTTGTCCTTGCAGGTAGGAGACCGGAGTTTGAAACTGACGTAATTAGTTGCCGGAAACCAGGTACTGATTATAATTGAGCAGTTGGGGTCGGAGGAACTTGTCCAGCCGTGGGCTTGAAAGTCTGGCCTTTTAGCTTTTTATTTATTTATTCTTTTCCTCCTGGTGGCTCTGCGGCTTTGCTTCATTCACTTGTTGTTGTTATTATTATTATTATTATTATTATTATTATTATTATTATTATTATTATTATTATTATTAGGGTAATAGTAGTTTTTAATGAATTATAAGTTTAAATATTTTACTTAATTTTAGTTTTGTTTTTATTTGAAATTGATCCCGAAATGCGATGGTTTCAATTACTTTGAAAATAATTTGCATAGTTAAGCTGGAGTGTCACATGAACATTGCTTGTATTTCCCCTGCTTTGCATAATTTTGTTTCACGAGTGCGATCAGACATGCAGATTTATAAATACTTTACAGAAACACACATTTATTTGGTCTGTGACTTTTCGAAATACATTTAGCCGGAGACCTTAAGAGTTGCTTATTTTAAAGAATGAAAATATGTATGTTTGCACCTGTGGATATCTGTTTTAATTGAGAGGTAGATGGGGATGGCGTTATTTGACTATTGAACTCCTTTAACTGTTTAGCTACATGTCCCTCTATCTGTCCCTTATATTTATAAATTCAATGTGCTTGTGCTGTGCTTTTCATGCTTTTTTTTTCATTTAATTTTTTTCAACATACTCGGGGGATAGGAACCAACAGTCAAGGAAGGGCACCGAAGAAATCACCGTCAGTAATTTACATGGTGTATCTGTGAGCCTTCGTCATTCTTTCCTGTTCAAGTCGGCAACGGATGGACATAGTAGTCATGGGATCCTGTAACAGGATTATTGCTTGTTCCCTTAGCAAAGAGTTTGTCTTCACGGCTTGCATGGTACATGACTGTTGATCGATCCTCGGTCATTTTTGTAGAACTTGGGCAAAGGATACGACCTTGTAGAAACTTCGTCTGGGAACTACTACAGCCTACATAAAAAACTTGTGAAGCTCTTGATTTTACTGTTAGGTTTTGATTAAATTGATTTTAATTGCGTTATAAATGACCTTACGAGGTGATTGGGAGTGAAATTTGACGAAGAAAATATGCCATGAATCGAAGTGATATATAATAGTCATGATTTATATCTATTTATATGGAGATCCGAGCAGATTTCATTTTGAAAAGGCCGCTCACAAACCAAGGAAGAAATTGACTACATTTTTTTTTATCATTTGTTCTTGATTCTAGTAAAAGGAAACAGCTGGGTGTTGATATTGCATACAGATTTATGTAAATATTTTTTGGAAAAGTTACTTTTCTGGGGGAGGGATCGTTATGGAAGCGATTTTCTAAGGTCCATTGCTCCCAAGTTACAAAATAGTTTCCTTGGTTTTTGTTTTATTCGTGTGATCACTAACCCAAAAATGTATCTAGAACCAACAACCATATTTTATTTTAATGCTTCATCCAGTTTTGACAACTTTCCCGTCGAGTGTCAGGGTTTTCAAATGTTCTGTTTATTTTTCATTGTCAATAAATTGTCCTTGAGAATGAGACTCGTAAGAAGAGGCTAATTTCGACAGATTTCAACGCAGTATTTTTTGTGCGTTTCGACCTACAATCTCTAAGCAAAGACAGCAGTAATTTGGCTTTATATATCCTTCACGATGCACTGATCACGATGTGTATTCGTTCTCGCTCTGTTTAATCTCATTTGGTAATCATAAAGCTCTCTCTCTCTCTCTCTCTCTCTCTCTCTCTCTCTCTCTCTATTCTCTTCCTCTGATCTCTTCCTCTCTCTCTCTCTCTCTCATTTCAGTTACCTCTGACCGCCTCATCCTCCTTCCCCCGTCTGATAGCTTCTTGTCTCCTCCAATCCCCACCACCCCCCTTCTCCCTCCTTATTTTCTTCACTTAAAGATTTGGGAGAGATTTCTTAATCATTCGTTAATGAATCTCCATTCATTAACGAGGATCATAGTGTGGAGAAATTCATGGTGAACAAGGAGCGTCCTTCGCCACGTGGGCGAAAAAGCCTTTTTTCATTTATTTATTTATTTTTGTTTTTGTTTACTTCATATGATTATTATTTAGGGTGGTAGCCTATGCGTGACTTTCTTTATTGTATTGGATAGATTTTTCTGTTATGATTTGTATATGCTCGTTCAGTGTTAGTCTTTTGTATGTTGATTGGTTGAATTGTTTTTATTCAATGCATTATATTACTTTGGCCTTGTAAGCGCCTATGTATGTATGTACCAACGTTTCCCATTCATCAGAGTTTCTAATTCTTGGGCATTTTTTTTTTTTTTTTTTTTTTTTTTTTTTTTTTTTTTTATATATTGTAGCATGATTGGACATTGAAGTCGCATCCGAGCTCCTTCGCTTACCATGACTAACTTTTGGTTTCTCTTTAAACTTGGATCTTTTATCCTTGGTTTTAATTTCGTTAATGTGAACTTGGTTGCCATGGCGGTAACCTAATAGTCCGACAGCGTTGTCTTGCATGTGCGTCTGTCTGTCTGGATGATGCCGGTTAGAAATTTTGATCAGGTTTTTATACGGTCCTATATATTTGAAAGCCTTCTGAAACTAATTATCCTCTCACTGATAATTTAGGAACTTGTTAAAACTACTAATTCTCTCTCTCTCTCTCTCTCTCTCTCTCTCTCTCTCTGTTGTGTGCATGGGCATGATATGCCGCACCAACAATAAAATTATGTACTAGTACATAATGTCACTATTTTGAAAACCGTTTTTTTTTTTATAAGATTATGTCCAATTGAGGAGAGTTGGTAGAGCTTTGAATAATTGACTTATTATATTTAATTATTTGATGTTATTTTGGGAGATAGTTCTCCGAATGAAAGATTAGATCGATTTCAGTGCCATTTCCCCTGGTAGTAATGGCATAACATTACTCTTCCTCTCGTCATCTTCTTTAATATGAGTTTTTGTCTAAAGACCGTGAATTGTGGAGTTCCACAAGCGATTTTGCTGACAACAATAAGCTTCTTAATTAATTCGTCTATGGGTGAAAGTAAATCTCTCTTTCTTGTAATCCTTAGTTTATTAATGTCATATAGATAGAAGTAATTTAATGTACGCTGTTTATATTCTCTTGACGTTGTTGAGTTGCTTGGCATTAACATGAAAAAAGTCTGGCCATTTGAATGACCTGGGATTACAACAACTTTGCATGTGTTGACCAGAGTCTCCCTCCCAAATCCATACGACACGAGCACTTAAATAGGTTGTTGCCAGGAACTTAAATAAGTGTAGTGTGTGTTTTTGATTGGAAAACAAAGCATTTTTTGTTAGTGCTGCCGCCACTGAAATTTGAGGTTATGTTACGGCTCTTCCTTGTTGAACACCTTGGGGCTATTTAGAATATACTAGACTAATTTTTGTGTGGTTGAATAATCATATCTATATTATATTTGTTAATTTTTTCACAGTTTGGTCTTTTATATATACACACATGGATTATATATATCTATGTATATATATGTAATCTATTATATATAATATAATAAATAATATATAGATTTATACACTGACACATTATGTATATGTTATATATACATATATTTATATATAGTATATATATATATATATATATATATATATGTGTGTGTGTGTGTGTGCGTGTATGTGTGTGTGTGGTGGTGTGTGTGTGTGTGTGTGTGTGTGTATATACTGTGTTCATCCTAACACTGTGTAATGAGAACTAAGTCTACTGAAATTTCTTTTTGGTTTAAACTCTTCGAAAGCACCCGAGATCAAAACGTCGCCTCCACTTCAGAACTCAGCTGGGCGTTCACCTTGCCTTTTGATGGCCCGTGTGTGTGTTTGTTTGTTTGTGCTTCGTTTATAGGCATTGCTATTCTGCAGTTTTTATCATCATACCTTTCTCCTTTTCTAATTACCATCATTCCTTTCTGCTTTTCTAATTCCAATGCAAGAAATGTTAAATTGACTCCGTTGAAGGCTTGCCTTTGACCATGTAAAATTGTGGGATGCAGTTCTGCCACTCCTCCCTTCACATTATTTTTGAAGGTCTTTTCCTCTTCATTCGGTGGTAATGGTTTTTGTTGAAGCTCTTCGTGTTTATTTTTTCCGACTGATGAATCGGGCTCTCTATGAGTTTCATGCTCTTCTCCCCTTATTTCTTTCCCCTCGCAGCCTCCCTTCTCTCCCTTTTATGTCTTGGAACGGACTTTTCCACGGATTAATAAATCTTGGTTGTGAGTTTTAATAACCCCAAGGATCTTGGGAACCTAAATAGTTGTTGGGTTATAGGCAAAAGGAGAGGATAGTGCACGGGCTGGGGAGGCCGAGCGTGTGGTTTCCTTATTTTGGACCCTATGTAAGGAAGACATGAGGGTGATAACTAACGCGGCACTAATGAGCTGCCCAAACACACTCCACGCCGGCCAGGAGAGGTCGGCACGCGGCCCTTAGCTTCTGTGTTTGTAGAATTGGTGGGGGTGGGGGTGGGGGAGGAGGTGGATCACAAGGAAGTCTGGAGGTGGAGGGTTTATGAGGGAGACACCATTGGGGAGGGGTGTTTGTAATAGGGAGGGGGCATTGTGAGAAGTGGAGGTGGATTGTAGGAGCTTGGTGAATGGTGGCGTCAGTAAATGAAGAAGTGGGAGAGTGTTGAGAGGGAGACGACAATTTGTATCGGAGAAGCATCCTAATGTACCGTGTGTATGTGTGTATGTGTGATGTATGATTTTCGCAGTCCTAGGAGAGAAATTCAAGGACAAAACAGAAGCGATGTTGCTCGACCTTCCTTGAGAACATCCAAAGAGAATTTTTGAATAGGGCGCGACACGATCCATGCAGCTTTTACTGCTCATTGGAAAATTTTCTTAGTTATTTTACTTTGACAAAATGTGAGCAGCTGCCTGCACTTTTGTAAATATTTTGTTGTGTTATTCTGTTGTCATTTTATTACACTGACAAAATAACACATTTAATATTGATCTCCCTTAAGGTTTACGGACGTGTGTGCAGGGTACTCTGGTTAATGGCACTGAATACACTTTGCTTCGATGGGTAAAAGAATGAGTGGGAGGTGAAACATTTGTTCTTATGTCATGTCTAATACCTGAACTCAACTAAGCTCCGTTTGATAAATAGCGCTGGAACGCATTTTTAGAAAATAACCAGACGCTGTCATTTTGAGAATTCTCAACCATGCACCATTGCCTTGCCGTTGCAACCTGATTGCCGTCAGCATTGTCATATCTCATCGTGTGACACACGCATACTGTGTTCTCTGAATGGCGCAATGAATTGCGTGCGTCAGGCGGATGTAACAGTCTTGTCGTTACGCCGTTGTGATGGAAATCGACATTGTCTCATTAGGTTTCTCTTTTGTTTGATTAATGCACCCCCACACTCCCCGGCCCTAAACAGCCGTTCGAAAATGCTTCTGCTTCCGAGGAAGAGGCTTTGGTGATGCAACGATTTCTTTTGCATCTGCACGGGAATAGTACTTTTTTTACCCCTTGTTACTGCCTTTTATTCTTGAATAATATTTGCTTGGTTGAGGGCGACGATAAATATCTCATCGATTCACTCCTTTCCTTGACGAATTCACAGGAAGTTTGGAGTCAAGTAAAGTGATTCCTTGTGAAGTTACCAAAGCTTTGCGAGGAAAAAAAAAAAAAAAAAGGAAAGGGCTTGTAAGTGGCCTTTTCCACTAATTTCGCTAAACTTGGCCCTTCCCTTATAACAGCCGTTCAACTTGTATTTGCTGATGTTGTCCTGGTTAGTGAATCTGTTGCGTCAATAATACTAACTTATGAGCTGAACGAGCTCTTGGCAAGGGCGAGCAGATATAGCCCGGAAGCTGAATGACGCGTGATTTGGGAGAGGCCACGAACATTTCACAATGCTATTATTGGGGAACCTCTTGGAATATGCGGTCAGGGAGTCAGGAGTCCCATCGTGGAGTTACATCACGCAGTGACGATATATTTGTACTGTGACATACTTTACCTTTGCAACTAAATTAGTTCTTGCACTTTTTTTCCTTCGTCCCTACCTCGCTTTTTGTCCCCCTTCCCTTCTCTGTGGTTACATAGTGATAAATTGTTCTTCCATGTTCGTTCCATAATTTATGGTTGATCGTTCTTGATGTTTATGGAATTTTTTTCTTTGGTTGAGATTATGTTGCTTACAAAGCACTCATATGGCCATAGTCATTATGGAAGTATGTAGAATGTATGAGAAATTAGTGTCAAGAGAAATGGTCTTATTTACCATTCTGAACGTCTTTAAATTTTTGACGATAAAAAGTAGTGTGAATCCAAGAATCAAAAACAATATTTCATGAATTGTCCTTATAGTTTTCCTAGTTCGAAATGTCTTAGCATTTAAACTTCAAAACACCTGATGTGCAGCGCAATTTTTTTTTTACTAAGTTTACGACGTTCGTGAATAAAATCATCGTATATAAAAAGAGTTGAGGGTACAGTTCATACTGCTCACGAGTTTTGCATCCACCTGGAAATACCAAAGGT
>NC_061099.1:58717824-58722824 GCF_015104395.2 Macrobrachium nipponense | reverse complement strand
TAGCGAATTTTCAAGGAACTATGTATAATTGTATAATTAATTTCGTATATGTGATGTTTTGTCTAGGTTTGTTTCTATTTTAGTTTTAGGGTTAATTGATGAATAAGTTTCATCCTCTGAATAGTGATGACTTATATACATACAGACGCCGTTTACATTTTTTCACTCTCTCTGTACCTAACCCGCTTTATTCGAATACGTATAATTCTCTCTCTCTCTCTCTCTCTCTCTCTCTCTGCGGTGTGGAGGTCATTGCTAGCAGAGCGAGGCAATCAACTGGCTCCATAAATTCAGACAGTAAACCAATGACACGGAGTCGTTACTATGGTTACCGAACAATCACCTTCAGCCCTAACTGCTTCCCGTCAGCCAATCGCAGGGGCTGTGAACAGGCGTTGTTAAATACATTGTTAATTTTGGCAAAGGAAGACAGAATCTCGTTAGGTGGCTCTTCAGAGAATGCTGCCAGGTGCTCGTCCATTGTGCCGAAGCCCCACACGATGATTAGATGAGCTCTCTGCTATTATTATTTTCTCTTCCTTCACCTTTACTCTTTCTGTTTTTCTTCTGTTCATTTCTTGCAACGGGAGGCCACCAGGAGCAGGATGGGTAGCCAGTGCCCAGCTGGACTTCGAGCCAGAAGGGAAAAGAATGAGACCATGTGGGAAAACAAATGCTAGTTTTTTCTATTTAGTTTTGCTTCGTCTTTTGTCCTGTCCTGAAACGTCAAGTTTTTCCAGTAAAATTGTTGATACTGGAAAAACCCTGGATGGTTTCAAGTCTAAATAAGATACTGCGTTTTTGTGTATGTTTCAAGTCCTGCTGAATTTCTCTTAAGTTTAGGCCTATTGAAATGAAGGGAAGGATTCTCTGATATTCGGAGATGATGTAATTATGAAATTAATTCTCATCATATTATTATCGTCTCGGTGAATATTTACATAGAATGTGAGACCTGCCAGCCAAGTTCGCTAATAAAATATATATATATATATATATATATATAGATATATATATATATATATATATATATATATATATATCAGTAATGTGTGTATATATATATAATGCAGATATAAAATATATGTATATATATATATATATATATATATATATATATATATATATATTTATATATTATTATATTTATATCAATAATGTGTATATATAAAACATATATACATATATATGTATATATATATATATATAAATATGTTGATGAATGTTGGCAGTTAAGTTTTCCTTTATGCAACTGTCGTTGAATATGACAGCGAAGTTCCGGTTTATTAGTTTCTTACTAATCTTCTCTATCTTCCTTATAATCTTCTCTGTTTCTCAAGTAACTAATGGAGTAAAGTAAAGCACCGAAGTTCATTTTGATGGACGTTTATTCGTTAGGGCGTTTCGTCTCTAGAATACTAGACATCTTCGGCTTCGAATGTGAATTTACAAAGAAATTCACACCCTCACATATATACCATTCTTTCGAAGAAATACTTGTTAAAAATATAACTACTTAATGGTTTAAATCCAATATTCAGCAGTTAATCCTTCGAAACCAAAGTTAAAACAACAGATTTACAACTGGCCTTTTAACAGTTCTCAAGAATTGCTATTTAGGTATTTACATACTTGGAAACAACCAGACGAAAAATAAATAGTTGAAAGTAGGTCAACAAGGAACCATAAAAGAGACATTTAAAAAGTATATTTACTATTAATGAATATAGTTTTTACATACGCAAAAAGTATAATTAAAATATAAATACGAAGTTATCAGGAACAGGATAGAAGAAGATAAAGCATCATAAAGACAAAAATAACTAAAATATTTTCATAAGTTTGACATCGATGACAGTTTAGTCCTTTCACGATCGGAAAGTAGAATTACCGCATCAATTCCTTGCACTGTTTAGGGGAGGCTTATGAATATTTATGTATATTGCCTCAAGGTATTTTAGTCTTTTAGCATTGGAAACATTGTCAATCATTTCGGTTATAGTATTTTCCAATATATGTAACGTTTCGCGACTTGCAGTTCGCATTTTGACGTGTATACATATATACTGCGTTGCACTTCTCAAGAGAGCTCTTCTTCTTGCGAGAGTTATTCTTCATGATTTAAGTTGGCAGTTCTAAAGTTCTTATAGTACATATGCAGGTCCATTTTAGTAGTTTCCTCTAACGGTATTCTATATTTGTGCGTACGAAGTATTCTTGGGTGTATGTATACTATGAATATCATTGGGCATAAAAAAATTCTGCTGTCATCCACACGTTATAAAGAAGTGAAGTACATTAATAGACTTACAAGTATGATTTGAATAAATGTATGCGTCACGTTATACGGCCATGAAGAAATAGTTGACCCAATAATTTGTTATTATATGTAATTAGTGACACTTGACTGTTGTCATCCTTTTTCGAAGTCTTAGAAATCCCAGTAGATAAGGGCCACTGCTTTTTCCCAAAGTCACGGGAGAAGTAGTTCAGATGTGTCATTCAATGAAGACGTGCAGGACCTACAATATGTACTGTCAATTTGTTCTCGAGCGCTGCTGGATCTCACATGAAAAGTATAATTTACTTATGGAATTTAGTCATTATTTTCTGAGAGAATCTATAGATCCCCCCCCCCCCATCCCCATCTTTAATTTCACTTATGTATTTCGAAATCTCTTCCGTGGTACTGAAAACTAGCTTTATTTTCCTTTCCTTTTTTTCTGTAGACAAAAGTCTGACGAGACAATTTTAGCGCTGACCTGACAATATTGAGGAAAGAAAGAGAAAAAGATAAGATGTTCAAGATTGGTGAAGGGTCATCTTCTGGTTAACGTTTAAGATTTGCATAACCCTCTCTGGCTTTGACTCCCAGCAGGACATTTAAGGGGAATTAGTCTCCACGTGAATGACTTCATATGGACTACTTTCATGAACTATTCACAGGTTCCACGTAAGTTGGGTATTTAAAATCCAAGCAGCATTTGAAGTATATTTAAGGGAAAACGTTCATTATTTTAGTATGTTACAGCCCCCACGTCTTCTTTCTTTCAAGAAATACTCGTAATCTGTCACTGCTACGTTTTCGTTTATTTTTATAAAACTGGAAATATTCCTTAATTTCCGTCCAGGTTTAGTAGTGGAAAACTACGTCAAAAGATCTTTTATTCGATTTCTTCACGTGTTCTCTCGCATTTAGTTTCAAATCCCATGGCATTTTATTTTTCTCCTTAGCACGTATATATATATTGGTATATATATCGATAGTTATATATACATACACGTATATATGTACACACACATATGCATATATATGTGTATATATAAATATATATATATATATATATATATGTGTGTGTGTGTGTGTGTGTGTGTGTGTGTGTGTGTGTGTGTGTGTGTGTGTGTGCCTTTTTCCTTAGTGGGATTGCACCAGAATTGTTTAGTCTTCGGTTCCCAGCAGTCTCTAAGGAGTAGGCTGCTTGTTCAATGTTCATGAGCCTCCTGTCCTGTGTGTAACACACACACACACATATATATATACATATATATACATATATACATATCCATACATCTATATATATATATATTATATATATATATATATATTTGTATTTTATGAGTGTATGTGTGTGTGTAAATGAGAGCGCGAAAGATAGCAAGCGCTGAATACCTGTATATTCATCCCAGTCTTGGTAAAAAAGCTTGCCGCATTGTATTATGCATAATATTAGGGGGTTGTGCCCTGAAGCGACTCCAACCCCCTTACTTTTTGGGAATTAAATTCAAGCGGTTGGGAGTATGGGGAGGAAAGAAAATAGGCGTGGGCGTGTGTGTGTGTGTGTGTGTGTGTGTGTGTGTGGAAATGTGGGCGTGGGCCAGTATCGACCTTCCTGTAATGTGCAGGATAGCTGCTTGTGGTTGATGAGGGCTAGGTGGGTGGGTGTAAGTGGGGATGGTGTTGGTGGTTGGGTGTATCGGTCGAGGTGTGGGCTTGGATGGTAAGGGATGGGTGGGTGGGTCCTAGGCGAGAGAGAACTGCGTTCTCAATTATCCCAACGGTGAAGGGTGGGCGTTTCTCGTAACACACTTTGCTTTTCATTTATGTTATGTTACGTTATGGTGTTATCTGTTATTCCATCGTCCCAGAGGAAGAAGGCCCTGGACCACAGCAGCAAGAATGATTTTTGACGTCGGATGTAGCTGTAGGGGATACAACAAATACTCCTTTGTCATTTATTGTGTAATTGTTGTTGTCGAGGAATGCGTTGCTCGTTATTAAGTTGACCTTGAACTTTATTTGCTCGTTTGATTACTGACGCTTATTGCATTAATGCAACTTTATTTTCACCCATCAGCGCTCTCCTTGTGAAAACCTTCATTACCGTTCTCCTCGTGTTTGAACGACATGGCTGACGAAGATAAAAAAAAAGTAATGATAGTTATGGTCATAATTCTTATAGAAGGCGATGCGGGTAGGTATTTGCTATCATTGCCAATGTTATGGTGGTGACTGCAGAGCAGAAATCCTGGCGAATTCCCGTAAAGATCTGTTCTACACCATCGAAGGAGAAAGTAAAGGAAATGAATGTGGCATCCAGGAAGAAGTCTGCCTCCACTCACACAGAAATCAAGGAACCCGCATAAGTAATTCTCGCGTGAAGTCCGGGGAGTTTGGGATTCTGCAACCAGAGCACCTCATTATTTCTTCTTCGCCAATGGAGGATTTCATGTGCCTTCAGGGAGGGATGGATTTCGTTACCTCAAGATTTTTCAACCCTTTTGCCCTTCTTTTCGCCGGTGATTTTCGTTATCCATTTTTCTAGCGTAGGTGCGTTCCGTATGGGTAACAGTTTCATATTTTTCTCTTTTGAACTAAAGTTGTTCTTTATGACAGTGAGAGGTAACAAATTTTATGTCCAATTTTACGAAAGCTGTTCTTAAGCTTATGTTAAATCATTGCTTCTGTAACTTTTTCATACCTCCATGACTTGAAACGTGAA
>NC_061099.1:58712824-58715324 GCF_015104395.2 Macrobrachium nipponense | reverse complement strand
ATATTGGGATAAGGGTTCAGAGGGAGGACTTCCGGGACGCTTAATGCTATTTCGATCGCGGTGAGACACTCCTACTACTACTACTACTACTAGTAGTAGTAGTAGTAGCAGTAGTAGTAATAGTGGAGAAACAAATCCGCAGTTACGTATATGTAGTAAATATATTTAAAGATGAATTTGTACAGAAAGCCTACGGGAAACTGTCCGGCTCCCCCCTTTTCCAGACTAAAAAGGGCTATCAAACAGTTTCCGGAAAGCTTTCTATACAGACTTCTCTTTTAAATATATGTACTTATACATAACTGTAGATTTGTCTCTCCATTTCAAGACTCGTGCTACGATGACCATTTTTCAAGTAGTAATAGTATTATTGAGTAACTATGAAGATGGGCGTTGGGTTATTCGCTATATCTCCTTAAGCTGGTTCACACTGAAGTCTTCGTAAATGTGTAGGATACTTTGTCACGCAAAGGGAGTTTCTGAACGTTCCCTGCGCAGGAAGTGAGAATAATGAAGTGCGGCATAGGAAGGGTAGATAACGTATATAGGCGAGGTGGCTTCTGTGTAAGATGATTGATTCATCGGTATTTTTTTTTATTGAATTTTACAATTAATCAGGACTGCAAGTTTCTTGAGATATGGTTGACGCTTGTATCCTTATTTGTCAGGATTGTAATTTATGTTGTTTACTTTTGTTTTTGTCAGTATCTCTTCGTTATGTCAACCGAAGTGACTTCCTTTTAAACACACCACGTCCCGTAGTCTTTATTCATATGAGACATTGCCTATTCATCTCCAGAGTTTGGGATAAGATACAAGGTTTTATTTTCCCACTTTTCGGCCACGGCGAACTTACTCATTCTATTGGGTAATACTAAAGCTGTCTTCTCTAGGGAAAGGTGGCCGGTACAGCATGTGTTCATTGTCGACGTGGTTCAAGTTATACGAATTGAATAAAGGTTCATCTCTAGCCAGTGCCTAAGAAAAAGTATTGGGCAATGTCTTGAGATGTCAAAATGATCAGTTTCCAAGGCTTTCATAGTAAAGGAATGAAGCTGAACACTTGTAACAATCACTCAGAAATTGAAGGTTTAAGAATGGGGGCTGAAAACTCGATGGGGACAGATGGGTCAGCAGAACCTGACCTAGAAAGTTATGCAAAATAATTAAAAGCCTTTTTACTTCCTTAATCTATACGAATGCTCGCAACAGTTGCTGTATACTTAGCCAGCCCTTTGGTATACAGTCAACTGTGCTATACTGGACCCGCTGAACCACCTATTTATAGTTGCTGTCGGCCACAAAACTGCATCTGCTCGTGCTCTCAAGAAAGCCGTATGCGGGGGACCTTGTCTGTTAATATCGGTTTTGTTTACGTATACGACGGTCCGACCGCAGAACGCGCTGTGACGTATCCAACCGCAAAACGCACACGCGCCCTTGAAGTGAGCATTTCACCCGTCGCTACGTTACGAAAACTGAGTCAACGCAAGACCACTTTCCGTGATCTGTGTCAGCCAGCTGAACGAATCTTAGTTCAATTCGAATCGTATCAGTTCAGCGCTGTTGAAACTTATATGTAAACATTGGATAACGGGCTCTCCAACGTTTTGTTTCATTGTTTCAATACATACGTAATGGGACGGTGCTTGACAGACTCTTCTAAAATCAGGTCTGCTTGTTTGCTTTAAATGCATTGCTTATGGCCGCGCTGTCATTTAGATTCACCCCCTTGGGTGTTGCAGTGAAAAATGGTGGGAAAGGAATGAGGCATAGCTGCTCTTCCAGTTGTAATGAAGTTCAACGTAGTATTAGGTTTGTTTGTGTTAATGGATTTGAATACCCATTCGTGCGCGTCACACATGCATTATATTGTATGTATCATAACTATATATATTATATATATAGTATATATACATGTATGTATATAGGTATTTGTATGTATACATATATTATAGGTATATATTTTTAAATACATACATATACATACATATATATGTATGAATGTATTATGTATATATGTATATGTAATTTATGTATACATATTATGTATATACACACACACACACACACACACACATATATATATATATCTATTATATAATTTTATATATAAGTATATTTAATATAGCTATATATATATATATAGCCTTTTCTTAGACATTCTTGGGATAGAGGTAGCAACAGTAGATTACAGACATTCTTCATCACAGACTACATGAACATTAGCGATGTGAGGGCAAGCAAGCAAGCATTGACGGCAGCAGCCACAGCCACAGGCACAGCCGCAGCCGCAGCCGTGGCTGGCTATCCGTGCGGCACGACACCTTGCTTCGTCACCCGGGTGAAAGGGAAACAAACGCACTGAACTCGTTAATCATAATCATTAGAATGCAATTTGGCTCCGGATTTGTGCGAAAGAATATAGCTATCCTTTCCTGGCACAAGTCGCGGTTCTTCTCTCCGTTTTCTTTTACAGATATTTCATATGTGAAGGTTA
>NC_061099.1:58690324-58710324 GCF_015104395.2 Macrobrachium nipponense | reverse complement strand
TAACACAAAGTTATCCCGTTACTGAGTGACTCCCCACTTCTTACATCCCTACTTTACCGTTCTGTTATGATGGTCCCAAGTTCCCTCATCCAGCCATCTCAAGTGCTTTTGCTTTCGCCACGTAATACATTGATTTTAATCTAACGAACGATTGTGGTAAAACGTTTAATACTGTCATTTTTCTGTAATTTGAAGAATTCAAATGGTTATGTCGCTTGGCATATGTGTCATTTTATTCTTCGTTGTTTGCCCTTCTTTTTAGTGCGAAATGCAGTCAGTCAGTCGGTCAGTCAGTCAGTGAGACTTACGAGCAGCTGATTTCTCGCTTTATTTTCAAGCCAGTGAGCGTGAGGTTCATTCAGGTCATACTCTCCAATTAGTAATGGTTTGTATCAACAGCTATCGGATTTTCCTTGGAATTTGAGTTCATTCAGTTCACTTCCGTTTCTCTCCCTTTCGTATGAGTGTATTCATCGTCTTGCGATTTTTTTCCCAAGTTTGATATGGAGTGAAAGATGGGTTATACCTGAAATTTCCTCCTCAACATTGTTTAGCCTTTTTTTATCCCATGTGACGAATAGGATTTCGTTTTTATAATTTTCATCAAAATCCCTTGACGAGTTACATTAAACATTATTCAAAATACTAAAACCACTTAGTAAACAATGATTTTCGTGTTCACCTTTTTTTTGGGGGGTGGGCATGGTGGGTTGGGTGGCACATTTCATAACTGTCATATGAATATAAGCTTCTACTTAGCGCCAAATCACCTGTTTAACCTGGCGAAGCTCGCGTTAAGGCATCATTACGAAAACATTAAATGGCACCAAATGAGCTTTTTATGCAGAGTTGGCGTTAGCCACTTGGGGAAATTTGCTGCATTAACGGAGACGCAGCTAGCTGGCTATAGTTGGCTGGACGGCTAGCGATGATCATGTGTGTGTGTGCAACAATATTAACGCATTTTAGTATGCCGGGCCATGGGGCGCGCGAGTTAGCTTATGCTGAACTTTCATATAATTTTGTGTTAAATAGTTGAGAGAAGTGATGATGTCTGAGCGCGCCTCGCTCGTGTGCGCGCATTGTGCCTTGCATACTGATGCTTCTCTCTCTCTCTCTCTCTCTCTCTCTCTCTCTCTCTCTCTCTCTCTCTCTCTCTCGTTGGTCATAAATTCGTCTCGCAAAGGTACTCCTCACCAGGTTTCTCGCGTTTTCGTTTGTTCAGAATTAAAAGGCATTTGTCATCCTTATTGGCCTTGCTTAAGAAACGACGGAAAAGCCCGGTAAAGCGAAGGCAATGGCCGAGGTTTCGATGAGGAAATACCCCATTTTATTTGAAAAAAGGAGTTTCATCAGATTTTGTTAGTTACAATAATTAAATGCATTTAGAGGTGGATACTTCGCTTCAAGATTAAATTGGGGTTAGGTAATATTTTTCTTGGTTAAGTAAATTGATTTTGGTTTCTGGGATTTTTGTTTATTGTTTATTGTAAGGAAATTAATGTAGGGATGGTTTGATTGTTGTTTCTAAAGATTCTAAAGAAATTTATATCTGATTGATATAAAATTATGTTGTATACAAGTTAGGCAGCCGAATTATTGTTGTGCCTTCGGAATTAATTGAAGAAATATTTTTGTTGAAATATTTGGATTGGTTGTGACATCAGTAAGATCTGAGAGAAATTATTGTCAATTGTGCATGCAGTGCGGGAAAATTGGCGGGGAATTTGAAAGGGTTGTCATCAAAGGAGCAAGCAAAATCACCAGGAAGTCAAAACAAGTATTCAGAGGTAAAGTAGAATGAAAAGCAATTCCTTGTTTGTAGTGGATTGTGCTGCTATTGGCCATTCTAAACATTATGTCAGTAACGCCTTAGGTAGTAGACTTCTAAAGTTTAAATGTGACTTCGAAATATCATCCACGATTTATGTAATTGAAGCGCATTTCATAATGATATCACACAGGTTTTCGCATTCATGAAGTTCAAATCCTTCGGGGACTTACTACTGACATGGCAAAACAAACTCAAATTAGGATGAAAGCGATGATAATGCCATTCTCACCGAATGGAACTGAAAATGTCTTTTAAACTGGATTTCGTAAAATGAAGTTGAATGAGGTTGAATTCGGGCTTTGCGTAGCTTTACGTGGCGAATGAAATTAAATCGGCCGTGCCTCATGAAATGAATGGGAGGAGGAGGAGGAGGAGGAGGAGGAGGAGGAGGAAGGAGGATGAGGAGGAGAAGCCCAGTGTTTGTGGAACGTGGACCTGGGATTTGGATATTTAGGTTTGTGGGATTTTAATTGTAGGGCTGTGTGCTTGCATGCAATTCTCCCATTGGAAGATCTCGTTCGATTTTTTTAAGGTCGAAAGAAGTCGGTAGGACATAGCCTTGGAAACTCGGGGGATTGAAAGAAGAGAGTGCGTGAGTCATTCCTTTCTAGGGACGAGGGAAAGTTGGGGCGCCATAGCCAAGAGAAGGTGTCAGTAGTGAAGAAGGAGAGAAAAAAAGAATACCATGTTCAAAAGGGATTGTGTTTAGATTTGAATGATATCAAGTTTGAATTGTGGCGAAAGAGTTCTGTTTATGATGTTGCGGGATTGAAAGGGTATAATTTTGTGAATGGATGGACAGAAGATGGGATGTTATAAGCTTCAAAATGGAAGGGTTTGAAGGATGTAAATCACAGCATTAGTAACAGTGAGAGTAAAGGAAAGGGTATATAAACGTTAGGGGCGTGGGATGGGGAGCATATGAAGTAAACGTGTAAGCTGGCCTCCGGTGTGATATCTACAGCCATCTCTGTGGAATTGACATTAAACGACGTAAAAATTAGCCCTTTACGGGATCATTAATCTGCAGCGTTCCGCATTATGAGTAATGAGCTATGTGTGGGAAGTCATGTTTCTCTTAGGTTTGTGCTTCGGAAGGCTTGAGGTACAGTTTGCAATACAGTATGTTAGGGAGATAAGTGACTGGATTTTTTTCTTTTGCCTTGTAAGCGAGTTTGCTTGATAACAGTTTGTCCGTTACAATCCATATTTAAAGTGGTGGCTATATTTGTATAGATTATACCTCATCCGATGAACTTTGAGAGATGGGAATTGTCAAGTCTTGTAGGCATCGTTTTCTTCTGTCACAGGTTGTCTGATCTTGGGTTTGTTGTGTAGAATTCCTCAGCGACGGGGTGATGGAAAAGAGGACGAGAACAAAGGCAAGAAGGTATATCGTTAGTGTGAAATGGTAGAGTTATAGCGTGCGAACGCTGGATGTAATCTTGCCGAAAGACATTTTTCCTTGTGAATCAATACCAAACTAACATGAAATCCGAGATTGTGGAAAATGGTGCGTGTTGTCCCTTTACAGTTGGACACGTGTCTGCCGGTCGTCGGTTTTTGACAGGTCCAGAAATGTTTTTCCGGACACCGTTCTTTGTTTTGTCTCTTTGGCTTAATGTTGGAGGTGTCTGGGTTTCTCAACTTTCTTCGTCTTGCATGCACCGCCTTTGTTTTTGTTTTGAGGTGTTGTGAAGTTTTTTTTTTTTTTTTTTTCTTCTATATGAACATTAAGGTCAGTACTTTATTTTTTACCTGTGTGAAAGTTCTTTAGTAGGCGTGTACAAGGTTACGTAGTAGTATAACTCAGAGATGTAAAAGTCTTAAGAAATATGAATAGTGAAAAACTTATGGTTATAATCGATGTTTCGTGTGTGTGTGTGTGTATTCATCGTAAGGAGTGGAACCGCCTAGGAGCTAAATGACGTGGGATTCCAACCCCTGCATCTTGGGTAAATGCTCATGAATCCTTCCCACAGCCATCTCGACCATAATGAACAGACTGTGAATGTGAATTGCCACCCTTCGCAATCCTTGGAGTAGCGGACTTTGGATATGATCAGAGGTTTCGCTTCGTATTTGATGTGGTGTTTCCAACGCGCCGGTGTATATCGGGAGGGCTGTTTCCAAGTTATGCGAAACTTATTCGTTTTATCTTCAAAGTGTAGTTTTATAAAGTACAAACACTCGCAGTTTCATTAACACACATACATATATGTATATATATGCACATACAATATATATATATATACTTATACCTTTATTTATGTATTTATCACGTTCCAAACTCTCGTGATTCAGTTATACATACACACACACATACATACATACATATATATATATATTATATATATATATATATATATATATATATATATATATATATAATATTATATATAAATAATTTTTTTATTAAATTTAAAATAAATATATATATATATAGATATATATATATATAATATATATATTATATATATATATATATATACTATGTGTGTAAAACTGTTTTCTCCTTGTTTGTATACAAATACTCTCATGTGCAGTTTTAAACACTTGAGAAGTCAAGTGAATGTGAAATGAATTGATTTCCGAAAATGAATCCAATGAAGCAGTTTGGAATGGGGGGAAAACCAATCAGTCAGGTCCTTCACGGGTGTTCGTCCGTCGCTCGTTCGTCTGTCCAACTCCGGTGTGAATCTGATCACCGCTGGTGTTTGCGGTTTGTGCATCGTCACGTTCGAAATTGAGATTTTGCACACTTGTACCTCGGTGCACACTTTCTCTCCGGTGCACCCATTGTTACGCTCTCCGGGTGATCTTGTCGGATTTTTTTTTCCTTCTTTTTTGCTTTTTTTTCCCTTTTTTTCCCTCTTGTCCGTTAGTTTTCTTTATAGACTTCCGGTTCTACTCTCTCTCTCTCTCTCTCTCTCTCTCTCTCTCTCTCTCTCTCTCTCTCTCAGAGCGTTACTTTTTGACTCCTTTGTTTTATCGTTGCCTTGGAAACATTATCTTTCGATCATTTCAGAGGCAAGAATGAATGTGGACTCAGCCTCTGGTGGGCCTCCCGTTGATTCAGACAAGTTTCGTAATTGAAGTATTCTTCTCTTGTCACTTCCTCTGTCTCTGTGTTCTTATCTCTCTTATATGGCTGCATTTAGTCTTTACTTTGATTTCCGCTGTCATCTGAACGGTTTTCTGTCGCTTTTTATATAGTTTTATTGTTATTTATTCGTATTGGTTTTTCTATTTTGTAATTTTCTCTTATTTCCTTTTCTATCCTACATTTTTACTTGATCAGGTCATGTCTCATCCCGGTTGGTTTTTTCTTTTTTTATAATACCCTCCTTTATTTTCATGTTCATTTCTCTCTCTCTCTCTCTCTCTCTCTCTCTCTCTCTTCTCTCTCTCTCTCTCTCTCTCTCTCTCTCACGTACTTTTTACTTTTCTTGTCTATACTGGAGTGTGTGTTTTCTATCCGGCCAGTTTCTTGGGAACGTGAACTCTCTCTTGTTGAGAATCCTGCGCAGGTGAAGCTCCTCGCCAATGCCAGTTTTGAAAGGTGTTGGTTAATGCTAATTTTGAAGAGTGTTCGCTAATGCCATTTTGAAAGGTTTTCACTTTATTTGTAAGCTCTGAACCGTGAGCCCGTTGGCCGTCTAACGGGATTCTCGTGAGAATTATTTCGTTGCGAATGGATTTCCTATTTCCTCATTGTTTGTCATGCCTGAATTTATCCTCTGTTTTTACTCAAAAATAAGTATCTGTATGCAATATGTATGTGCGTTTATATATATTATATATGTATTTATATGTTTATATATACGTATATGTACATATTCATACGAACATATATGTAGTATTTTGTGTGTGTTTATATACATTTGTGTATTTTGTGTATGTATGTTACATTTATGTATTTTGTATAATCTATACCAAGTATATAAATGATATTTATTTTCATATTACTCTGTTTATATGTTTAATGTGTATATATGCATACTAACATAGAATATACTATATATGAACATATATATTATAGTTATATAATATATATATATTTATTTTCATATTACTTCTGTTTATTGTTTAAGGTGGTATATATGCAAGCATAATTACATTTATTAGAGTATTTATATATACATATAATATAATATATAGTATATTACTCAGTCCGCATCATGTCTGCACCATACCATAACAATGAAAGTAATGTCTATTTGTCTACGGTATATATATATATATATATATATATATATATATATATATATATATATATATACGTATTATGTATTATATATATATATATTATATATATATAATTAATATATTTATATATGTATGTATATATATAGATATATATATATATATATATATATATATATAATATATATATAATTATATATTTATGTATATATATATATATAATATATATATAATCTAATTATAATATATATATTATATATAAGCAAGCATAATTACATTTATTTGAGTATTTATATTTATATTTCCTTTTCCTTGCCGGAACTGAATGCTGACGTAGCTGACGATGCTATTTATAATCCAGGTTCAAAATGTACTTTGTGACTGCGAGCTTTCTTGTTTCTCCTAGTGAAAGTGTTAGGCAAATTTGCATTGGTTTAGAAAGGAATGATAATATGGACGTGTGAGAGGGAGAGGGGCCTGGGTGTTACGCTCAATGATTTTGCTACGATTGAAACTCATATATGTTAAAGCTGTCAGAAAGTGGATTCGTATTAATACTCTCTCTCTCTCTCTCTCTCTCTCTCTCTCTCTCTCTCTCTCTCTCTCTCTCTCTCTCTGTCAAACCACTGCATAAGTGAATTTGAAGGTTGATGGAATTAAGCCAATTATCTCTTTCTGTGTGTGTGTGTGTGTCTCTGAGATACATGCATGAGTGAATGTGAAGGATGAAGGGCTCAGCTAATCTCTCTCTCTCTCTCTCTCTCTCTCTCTCACACACACACACAGGTCACTGATTTGGCGTTGCGTTATTCGTGAATGTTTGAGCGAAAATAATTATTAACTGAAAAATAACGCAACTAGATTAGTTGCTTTTCGAGTCTTCTGATGGGCCTCTTTGCGGAGATGATATTAGCGAGTGCTAATGTTCGTTTAGTATGTATGCTTTTCAATGCAGGTCGAATCTCTTGATCTGAGAGAGAGAGAGAGAGAGAGGAGAGGAGAGAAGAGAGAGCGAGAGAGAGAGGAGGAGAGGAAGGAGAGAGAGAGAGAGAGAGCATTGTCATCATGATATCGATTGTTGAATTTTTTGGCAGCTTTTAAAATTTTCAAAGTTTTGCGGCCCGTGGAGAGAGAGAGAGAGAGAGAGAGAGAGAGAGAGAGAGAGAGAGAATATGTTTGCCCTCACTGTATACCTTCGTCTAACATTCTCCCGAGAGCGGTGTTTGTCGAAGGTACAGAGAAATTTTTGAGAATCTGGTTCTCAGAAAGGCAAAGGTACAACGCACGTCTTGAAGAAAAATATTCTGGAAAAAGAATTCGGGTACATGCTGTGGCTGCTGGTCCGTGTTATTATTATTATTATTATTATTATTATTATTATTATTATTATTATTATTATTATTATTATTATTATTATTATTTTTATTATTACTGAATGTATTATTATTATTATTATTATTATTATCATATAATGTATTATGTACATTTTTGTTGTTGGCTGAAGTATTATTAACATAACCTTAATTACAGTTTATGATGAGTATAGAAGTACCAGTTATAATGATTATTGTTGCGTCTATTCTTTGAGGTTAAGGTAATTAATTAATCAGCGTCATCCTTGAATTATAATCGTGGGAGTAAGTGATTGGAGGATTGGTTCCGCTTATGGGGAGAAAAAATGTTAGTTCAGAGAGAGAGAGAGAGAGAGAGAGAGAGAGAAGAGAGAGAGAGAGAGAGAGAGAGAGAGATTTGCGAAATAATCGGTGGAATTAACGGTACCACCACATTTTTCACCGTTGGCTATAAATGGTAATATCGTGCAATATAATAACTTATTTTAGGATCTTTATTAAAAGGAAAATCGAAGAAATGCCACTTTGATCCTTGACAACAACGATGAACCGAATAATTATAAAGTATTGGAATTGAGCGGAATTCGGTGAACGGCACAAAGTCGCTAAGAGTTAATGAGAAACTTCATTAGGAAACCTGTTATCGTGATTGGAAATTGTTGATGTTGAAAAATCATTGTAAGAGTGACATTGGAACATGTGGGTCAGTCGTTTCACTGTCATTTTTTGTTTCTTTTTTACTTTTTTTTTTTTTTTTTTTTTTTTTTTTTTTTTTTTTTTTTTTTTTTTTTTTTTTTTTTTTTTTTTTTTTTTTTTTTTTTTTTTTTTTTTTTTTTTTTGTCTAGTGCGATTTCTCCCTGCCGGTCTGTTACTCCAGTTCCATCTTCGTAGGTGTGTATTTAGATATTTAAGCACTCGCTTATAAACGTGATATCTTCTATAGCCATAAGCATTAAGGATTCTTAGAGACCTAATGATTTTGTCATCACGAATACTGCCAGAAACCACCACGAAAGAATAACTACCAACCACAAGAAATTGCACTACGGTGAACAGTAATAAATTAGGAGTTTTTACTACTGCAAGAGAGTTCCAGTGACAAACATACCAGTAGCGACAAGAACTGCAGTGGATTGAGAGAGAGAGAGAGAGAGAGGCGGCCCTGTTGAGTAAAAATACATTCATTGAACCTTTATGAATAGTATGTATATTTTAATTCAATGAACGAAGAGTTATTGAATGTGAAAAAGGAGTCGTTGAATGATACACTGAGAATATTTATTCGGATTGTGTGTGCGCGCGCGTGTGTGTGTGTGTGTGTGTGTCTGAGAGAGAGAGAGAGAGAGAGAGAGAGAGAGAGAGAGAGAGGTTGCAAATTAAAGAGTATTTTGTTTGTTAATTTTTAAAGATTACTGAGAGAGAGAGAGAGAGAGGTTGCAAATAAACGTGTATTTTGTTTGTTAATTTTTAAAGATATCTGAGAGAGAGAGAGAGAGAGAGAGAGAGAGAGAGAGAGAGAGAGAGAGAGAGAGAGAGTGCCCTGTGCAATTTCTTTGGTAATAACCTAGCGGAAACTGGTAGCGCTTGATATGCGACCTCCGACGCCCGGGTATGTCTTTGAGCAATGGCAAACTTGCTCGCCTTCTCGCTGGCGAAACTTCCAAAGCTATCTTTCATTTTTGTTTTAATCTCTTGACGTGATTATATGAGCTTCTGTAGCTTTCAGTGCGTTTACAGCCGTCCTTTTTAAAGATTTTATTTGCCCTTGTAATTGTTTATGTTAGTATGTTTTTGGTTTTTGAAGAGAGGTTTAACTTATAATTTTTGACTATGATTAGGGATAGCTTTTTTTTTCGGAAATGAAGTGTTGCCTCTATACCCTCTATTGCTAGATAGAGCAATGCCTTGGTGGATATGGCCCAGTTAAAGCTCTTTGGATATAGTAATGACGATTCAGGATATTTGGATTAGATTATTGGTTCCCTTAATGACAGATGTACATCCAGTTGTAGTGAATTTCGTATAGAATGCCATTTTTTGATGGTTAAGGAATGTTAGTCCGTCTTCAATTTGAAACCGCCTTTATAACGATAAAGAAATAAATTTCTTCGGCAATATCTCAGATAAATAGTTTTCCATGAGTTATATTTTATGACTGCTGCAGTATACTCATTAAACTCGATTCTTTTACGAGCAATGAGCTTAATTCTTTTAAGTTGGACAGAGAAAGTTTTTAGATTTAAGATGTAATGAGTAACACTTTTCTTAGAATACAGGAGAAAATGTGCTGTGATCTAACCTTGAGGGAGAATGATATTAAGCAGCTGTCAACCAGTAGGACAAAATTCTTGAAGAGCAAGAAGAGGGGATACACACTGTGTGTGGATAACTGTTATTCCCTAGCTAAAACAATATTAAGGCTTATATTACAATAATGCTATAGGTGCACCTACTATTTTGCAACATACTAAAGAAGTCACATGTTCTGCAACACAACTGGAAAACTCACATTTTCTAGGGAATTTGGAAGAAGTGGACTCCTTGGACATGAGATTTTTTCTCCTCGTGGGACGACTGCGCTGCAGAGGGGAAATATCTGAGTATAAATCTGAAGGTTTCCACTCGAAAGTATACATGAAACGTGACGCGCGGTTGGAGAATTCCAATTCCGTTGAGTACTCTCTTAACAACAAATATATTTATTGTTGAATGGTACATTCGTGTGATATTTTTCGTTACAATACAATTTTCATTCCCTTCTGACATGGATATTGGTCACGAGGTTTGCACAGTTTTTGCCATTTCTCGATTACGCCAGTTGCTTGTAGTTTACTACGATTAGATTACGTCATCTGGTTACTAAAGGCCTTGCTAGGAATTCATCCATCATCATTTATATGAGTTTATTCGATAATAAATTTATTTGGTAAAAGCCAAGTCCAATTTCGATTACTTCTTGAATTGATCTCTTCACTTTTCCTTAGTTATTTGCAGTTACCAACTCACTGCTCATCCAGTACTATCATAATTTTATCTAGCATGCATGATTTGCTCACAGTTGCAAATGAATTTTCATTAATGCGTTTCATTGATTTTATTTGCTTATGGTTACGTTTGATTTGCTCATACGGTCGAATGATTGGCTGGTTTTGTCTTTCCGTCTGTGTTATCTGGTTTGATTTACTATTGCGCAGACTTAAGTGTAACCATTTTCATGTGGCACCTTTGTTTGAAAGCTTCATTTCTTTCGCAAACAGACACAATTTGTAGGTATCCTGAAATAGATCGGGCGCAGCATGGCCAGTTCTTTTGGAAGTATTTGCAGCTGCTAAAGTCTTTTTCGCAGAAAGAGTGGGGAGGGCTGGAGGTGGTGTGGGTGGGCCTACTTGAAAGGAAATGAGAATGAAGGACGAGCAACTCACTGGTTCGTGTTTCAGTTTTGTGCAAATACGTGTTGGTTTGTATATTCAGTTTTATCGTGTCATTTTGTATATTTAAAAAGGAAATTGAGATTATAATTAAGATATTAGTTTTTAATTTATAAATGAGCCTTCTGCATAAAGCATTTAATTCCAGAAACTTTTAGTAAAACGTCGTTTGTTTTTGTCTGTAATGACGTGGTAAATGGATGCAAAATATGCAAGCGCTCATTATAGTTGCAAAATATGCCAAAGTAATTAACGTCTGCTTGGAAAACGCGAAAGATCTCGGTTTATCTTTATGCTTAACGAGAGTTGCTCTTGTCTTTGTATTCGCAGTGTTATGTACTAAAAGACGGTTCAAAGTTGACGTTAGTCGTAGCCGTGCGTAAACGTATACTGTCGCCTTTACATCGATGTACGTTCATTTCCAAGTAAGCGTAAGTTTTTGAAGCATTCGACAAATTATAACTTGGTTTAGTGGCTCTTTTCATCTTATTGAAGGCTTGGTAGAAGTGTACTGTTTATAAATCGCTGTCATTAATTACTACTTGGTTATAACAAATATAGTAAATCAATTATTATTGCAGTTGGCATTCTTTTCAGTTAAGGTGTTATAGTGGATTTAGTGATTTTATTTGGTAATAGACTGAAATGGATGCAAATACTGTGTAAGTCCATCAGTTCTTATCGGTAAGTCATATCACTAGGGTTGTTATATGGAAAGTTGCCTTAATCTCAGCCACGTTAACGTTACGGTATTTAAATTTCTCTCTCTCTCTCTCTCTCTCTCTCTCTCTCTCTCTCTCTCTCTCTCTCTCTCTCTCTCTCTGTGGTGTCGAAAGCTCGTCTCTGTTTTTGTATTGAAAAAGTAGGGGAGCATCATGCAAATAGAGGTCCTGCTGAAATCGATGTCGGAGAGAAAACAAAAACACATCACACACACACACACACACAAACGCTGTATCCCTAACCCAGTTATCTCCGGGGGGGAATAAAGTAGGTAGCGTGAAGCAGCATCCCAGATTCCCCCTCCCTTCCCCCCATCCCCCTTCCCCTATTTCCTTCCTAGTCCAAAATTGCCCCCACTGGATCACCTAGTAATCTCCGACAACAATACCGGATTTCCCTACCTCCTCCCAGCCCTCAGTCCTAGCCACACCCTCCCCCTCCCCCTCCCTTACCCCGTCATTCTTCCCTCCCCTCATCACTACCTCCTCCGCTTCTTTCCCTCTGTCTGTCCACGTTCCCTCCTTACGTCTCCCCCTGCCTTCCCCTCCCCTCCTATCCAGCCACTGAAGGTGATGGGGACGATCGTTGTTTTGTTTGGAGGGGGGAGGGGGGCTATGGTAGTGGTAAGGTGAATGGGAGTGGTAACATTACAGAGGTAATTTTTTTTTACCCTAATTTTCATATTTTATTGCTAGTAATTTTTTTTTTTGGGGGGGTGGTTTTTTTTTTTTTTTTTGTGGGGGGGGGGGGTGTGTGTGTGGGGGAGGAGGACAGGCCCAATGGACATCCTTAAAGGTACGTTGAATGCCGTTATCAAAGTCGATGCATAATGTTCCGTGCATGCATTTTCTATAGAATTGTATATAACGGATGTCAACATTTCCTTGAAATTGCTCTAGAGTATTTCCTGGCGTAGAAGTACTATTATATATATTAAATATATGTTTATTTATGGCATTTGTTACGCTTAGTGGCACACTCGTTCTGACGACTGCAAGAGATGCCTTGTAAATAATACTGGCAGAAAGGCCAGTTTCGGTCAACCATAGTTTTATGAACTTTGGGCAGCATCGTGGGAGTGCGACGCGAGGTTTCTTTAGAATGAGTTCATTTCATACTGCACAGACAAGGTTGGCTTTTGATACTGAAATATTATGAAAGCAAGTCAATCAGTGCGCATATGTTTGGAGATATTCATAATACGCAGTTTTTTCGTTATTCTCAGTACGTCAACGAACAAAAGTATTTATAATTAAATGCATATATTTGTGTCCACAGAATTTTTTGTGTTTGGATGTACAATATATTCAAAGTGGGACATACAGTCGGTTCTAGATAGCTGCTCCATCCAGGCGTTCCATGAAATGTGAATGGTGCACGGGCTGCTCTATGAACAAGAGCCCATGCTGGAGAATTGTTGTGCTGGAAATTTGTCAGTAACAATTATGGAATCACTGGAAGAGTGTGATTTTGCTTGAGCCGTTTTGAATGGTTTTCTTGCACAGCAAATATTGAGTGTTTTCACGTTTTATTTTTTTATTTAACTGTGGTTTTGACGTTCTTCAGGTACAATATTGCTGTATCACCTTTTCCTTATTGATGCACTACTTCTGTTTTCGTGTGTTCTCCATGGATGCGAAAGCCGACCCTGTGAT
This sequence comes from Macrobrachium nipponense, assembly GCF_015104395.2. Classification (NCBI taxonomy): domain Eukaryota; kingdom Metazoa; phylum Arthropoda; class Malacostraca; order Decapoda; family Palaemonidae; genus Macrobrachium; species Macrobrachium nipponense. The sequence goes on along the minus strand of NC_061099.1, from coordinate 58,697,126 downwards.
TTTAGTGATAACACTTCTACGACCCTATTAAGAGTTCTTAGATAGAAATGCTTTCCGGCAGAGTATTTCAGTATCTCTGTCAATTCAAGGTTCCGTTAGACGATCGCGGCAAGACGGAAGTATTTGACTGTTCGAAACCAGAACGTTATAGGCATATATATGTACGTGCACCAGCTGATCACACATAAACTATGGTCAGTATTGGGTTCTGCAGGGAGTAGTTAGCATATTGCTTGTAACAGAGCGCGTGTGCAGTGTTTATTTAATTACTGAAAGCATTGATCTTGGTTATTCTTTCACTTAGAAGGTAAAACATTCACATACATCGGAATTTGGAAGCCATGGATAGTCTATAGAGGTTCTTCACCGTAGCACTCATTAAGGTATATTACAGTACTGTGTGTTTTGTTAATTGTAATTAGTACGAACTCGCTCATCTGCATTGTATGCCAGCAGAGCGGTTGCAGAGTCGAATGATTGTAAGCGAGATAGAGAGCGTGACATGTTCGAATGCGAAAATTATTCTTCTTCTTTCACATTGTTCCTAGGGTACTATTTTATTCACGCTGTTTCTTTACACAGCACAGTGTTTATAATGTTCTTATCACTGTCATAAAGAAGGAGTTCAGTAGTAGCCTCTTTCTATCCCTTGTCTTCGTGATCACACAAGGTCTTTCCTCGTGTTTACTTTTGGTTTGTTTCATGTCTTCTTTTTATTTATTTTTTAGTCTATTATTTCGTCTAAGCATAAACATTCTTGCCTTATTTTTTTCACAATTTTATGTCAATTTTGATTTATTGTATTCTTTAGATATTAAGTTACCTTAGTGATAATTTAAGGTTATTAGTTTTAATATTCACTTGAAGTGATGTACATCAGTGCATCTAGTATTTTCACATTGGCTTAGTATTATTTACGTTTTATTTAGTTTTTGTTTCGTTATTGACCGTATTCGTTTTTTTCTTTGTTTCCCAGCAGGTAAGAAAGAGGCTCAACAAAGCAAAGATTTCCCTCCCCCATGGTTCTGTAAATAGGACGAAGGTATGTGACCTTTTGAACGAAACTAAAAGGGAATAATTATGTTGAAAGCGGGTGAAGGGGAAGCAGCTTAATTCCACTAGATATGAATGGACATTAATACCTTTGACGTTGCTCTCCGCTCTTTTCTCTTCGTTCGTCTTTCTGTGGTTAATGGATGATAGAAAGTTGGTTAAGGGTCTCTCTCTCTCTCTCTCTCTCTCTCTCTCTCTCTCTCTCTCTCTCTCTCTCTCTCTCTCTCTCTCTCTCTCTCTCGTAATTTTAAATCATTCGTTCACATCGCTTTTTAAGTTAATGAAACTATATTGTGATCCTTCTCAATCGTGTTTTGCCTGGAAATGTAAATTTAAGAAAAATTTGAATACTGGAGACGATGTTTTTTAATCTAATTTGAGTGCCTGGAAAGGTCCGCGTGGTCGTGTTCTCTCTCTCTCTCTCTCTCTCTCTCTCTCTCTCTCTCTCTCTCTCTCTCTCTCTCTCTCTCTTTCGTTTGTGCTTATTTAGAAACATTAAACCGAACGAAATTAGTTGTAGTGTAACTGAGTAGAAGAATGAGTGAGTACATTTGAAAAATGGATAAATATTTTCATATTTTAACACTTCAAAAACTTTCCGTGGGCACTGTAGGCTTCTTTAACTGAAAATGTATTTTTGGTTTGACTCGGTATGTTACTTGATTTTAGATGATAAAAGACGCCGTTGATTCTGCCGGGATTGCATTTTACAGCCTGCCTTAATTATACATAATGTTGAGGATTCTTCAAGTCCCCGAAAAATATTTGATGTAGAACTTACACTGTATTCCAGGTTGGTTAATTAATGTTGAAATCCTGACGTGGTTTTCACCGTTTCCGCTTAAATTAACTTCTGCATACAACCAAGCCAGAAGTAGAACCTAGTCAGTCTAGGGGAAGACAGTTCTGACTTGTTACAAAGTTCCTCTAATGAATAAGTTTTGCGTGGTCTTAGTAGCAATTCTTCAGTTTTATTTTTTCTTAACTGTAAGCAGTTCAAGGGTAGTTTTTTTTTCCTTTGTGTGCATATCATTTTGAGTAAGTCAATGATGCTATTCATTTGATGAGAAGGTTTCCACAGAGTAGAATGACGATACTAACACAAGTAGGTTGCTATTGAGAAGCTAATTGTATTATTAGTTCGCCAGCAGTTTTTAGAGGAAGTTAAAAAAAGAGATACGCACTTATTCTTGAATTACTTGAGATTGATTGATTGATTGATAGTAACTTTCAAGAAATACTTGAGAAGTACTCTTGTTTTGAAGGTTGTTTGTTAATTACCTGTCAGTAGTGGTAGTAGCAGTAGTGTGGAGCATGAAGTACTGACTAATGCATATGCTAGAATTGTATAATGAAATGTGATTCGATGTAGATGATCCTTTAATATATAATAATGTTACAGATAAATGATTTGTGTTGAACATTATTGACCAAGGTGGTTGAAATTGTATACACGTATATATATTTACATATAAATACACACACATATATATGTGTGCGTGTATGTATCTGTATGTATACACACACACAACCGCCCTGGTCAATAATGTTCAACCCATACGTAATATATGTTTGTATGTACGTACCTTTTTCAAAGTTATTTGTTTGTAAGTGCACTTTTGGCTTGCTCTACCTGAATGAATGTATTTGCGTCTCTGCTCCCCCCCCCCCCCCCCCCCCCCCCCCCCCCCCCCCCCCCCCCCCCCCCCCACCCCCCCCCCCCCCCCCACCTCTTTAAATATGAGAAACCCTATTGTAAAGACATGCATATGTTAATTTATTGATAGAATTCCGTAAAGTTTTGTGTAGGTTCAGTGGGTCTATAGTAATGTAAACCCGCAACAGAATCTTTGACCTCCCCCAAAAAAGTGTACGAGTTCGGGCACGCGTGGAAGACAGATCCCTGTCATTATGGTAAGCAAACCGACATAAGTTTGAGGAACACTACGGGTGGTGTTCCACCTCGTGTCAACCATTTTGTTTCTTTACCGCGAGGAGGGCGATGCAGGTTTGTCAAACGGGCTTATTTGGGAACGATTTGTTTCGAGTCTTTGAGGCGACGGAATCAGCTTTCACCGCGGCCTGCACTGCAGGCCTCATTGTTCCATTTGTTAACCTTTTTGTTTGGTGTGCGTTATTTCGGGTTCGACGTCTTTTGCATTGGATGCATTACAGCGGCTCAGGGAGGTGGTCAGTGAAGAGATGTAACCAGTCCAGACGATTATAGGAGGAGGAGGAGGAGGGGCTTCTTTATCTTCTTTCCCTTCCCCCCTTCAATCTTCCATACCTCCTCCCACATGCTTATCTCCCCTATTCTGTTTCGCCATTTCGCCAGGTAGGTTCTTCCTCCCAATTTCCCACCACTCACGGCTGCCCCTCACCCCACCCCACCCCCTTCCAAACATGAGAAGCCCCACGACGGCCAATGTTTACAAGGATTGGTTCGAGTGCGGTGTGGGAGGTCACCTTTGGGGGCTTCACCTGCAACCGACACCTATCCAAAATCTCTGGGTGTAAGTAAGTGTGCTCTCCAACCCCTGCCCCCTTCTCTCACTTCCATAATACTCCCCCCACCCCTCTCTCTCTCTCTCTCTCTCTCTCTCTCTCTCTCTCTCGCTCTCTCTCTCTCTCTCTCTCTCTCTCTCTCTCTCTCTCTCTTCTTTGCTGTAGACCTCGATTCCTTCATGTTCTGAACTGGCATTTTTGTTATTTCAGTCTCTGAAGAGATTGCTATGCACACCCGGTTGCGGGATGAGTTTAAAGAACTTTCCGAATGAGCTTCAGAGGCCAGAACTCACTCACTCTGTCTCGTTGGCACAGAGGCTTTGCCGTCTCGCCTTATTGGAAATGCTGCCATACTGTGGCTCGCCATAGGAATGCTTATTCTCTCTCTCTCTCTCTCTCTCTCTCTCTCTCTCTCTCTCTCTCTCTCTCTCTTTTCAATTTTCAATTTTTCCATAGAATTTTATCATCTGTTTCCAAAAACTTTACAAACATTCCTAAGTATATTCCCCGTAGGTGCATAGAGGTCAGAAGCATCCTTACCCAAAATAATTTGATCATCATTCAAAACTGTTACATGTTTGAAACAAATCAATTATTTTTTTTTTGAATGTTTACCTAAATCGACCTGTGGTTTTTATGATGAAGGTTTTGATTTGTCATGATTAGTTATCTGCAGTTGCCTTTAGGCCTTATATTATCTTTTTATCTACAATGACATTTCATCTTGTCAGTTTATCCTTCTTTATGCCTCGGTTCTTCAATACACTCGATATATTTATGTATTTTTTTTTTTACCTTTCCGTGAGGCTTTTTAAATTGCATTATTTTACCTGATGATTTTAGTTTTTGTAACGGTAATGCATTTTTTAATCGGTAAGTCGTTAAAATTTTTTTTTACATAATTGCTCCTAATGGTCTACTCCAATAAACCCCATGAAAATTTATACTCCCGTCTCTCTCTCTCTCTCTCTCTCTCTCTCTCTCTCTCTCTCTCTCTCTCTCTCTCTCTCTTTGTGAAGTGAGGACTTTTTCTGCTTACTTCCTTTTGGGTATTGATGTAACAATCGGTGCACTTTGGTCTCTTGCAAATATGAGAGAGAGAGAGAGAGAGAGAGAGAGAGAGAGGGGGGGGGGGATGGGGAGGGGAGTACGATCTCGTTTTCTTTGAGACCCCATATAATGCTACATATATCTCACCCAGTTATTTTCACTTTAAACGAATTTCCCTTCCATATCCTTTCCGGACGTCCCAAAATCCGGCAGCCTCCCCGCTCCCCCCTCTCCCCTCTTCTCCGGGCCCCTCCCACAGCCATGCTTTCTGTACCGTTAGCATGTGGGCCTCAGGGATTCCTCGCCTCTATTCCGGCACTGAGCTTAGCTATAGTACTATTTATAACTTGGACACTTGTTCCAACGATAATCAGTTCGCTCTCGTGTTCAATTTCAGTGTTGTATTTTCATCGTTACTGCGCACATCATTCTTCTTGCGCGGACTTTGACCTCGAGCTTCGAAATTGAAAACTCAATAACACCCAGCTTCGTTCCTCCCACACAAGAGATAATAAACTCGTGGTTCAGAAGTTAGAAGAAATTAATTTGATTTTTAAAGAATATCTCGTGCTGACCTTAGTGGAGTTGGATACGGAAAATTCCATATCCAAAGGAATTCAATTATCATCATCATTATTTCTATTAGTAACGTAGAATAATTCAAGTATTATTCTGAATATATGAGGTTGAAATAATATTTATATTTGGCTAAGATTACGCCTTTGATGGATATAAGTAGTGTATATGGAGAGTTCCCATTTCCCAACTGCTTGCTCGAAATAGCTTGAGCATACCAAGACAAATGTTCGCTTCTGTAATCTCCTCTCGAGACATCTGTTGCGAAGATGATTATATGGCGATAATCTCATCATGACGATTATGGTAATATTGATGGGAGTAGCTGGCAGCGGAAATGGCTTTGTCTTAGAAGCACTTTTGTTGTGCCAAGCCCCATATGCTCATTAGCATGAGGAATTGAATTAGGCGCTGGTATTCCCGAGTCTCAGATGTTTATTTGCATATGGATGGCTGAGTACTCGTCTTGTATTTCAAACGTCGTCCTCTTCGCTTCGTAAGCGTTACGTCTTTAATAGTGATCATTTGCTCACAGTTGCGTTCACTTTGCTTTTCATGGCACTCTGCAATAGGAGGTAGCTACCGATATTTATCAAAGAAAGAGCAATATTGGCCATCTCGACGTTACCAGTATCAACATTTTTTTTTCTTCATTTCTTTACAACAACTGTTATGGCATGGTGCGAATTCATTTCAGTGCGTAGTAGGTAGCTTTTAGATTGGCGTATAGTTAGAACAAAGTAATTTCGTTATTAGTTCCGCTTATTGTTTTTGTTTCATACTTTGATTATTATAATTCTTATTTTGAAAAAGAATAATGTAGTTGTGTTGACCCCTATAGTTCCTGCTTATGTCGTTCGTATAATTTATGCAACCTCCCCCATAGTGGCTAGTCTACCTTAATCTCCCTCCACACCTTCCCCTCCTCTCCTACCTCTTCCTCCCCCCCCCCCTTTCATCTGTATCGATCGTGGTGACCTCTACATCGTTTTCTCCCTCATCCCTATCTACCCTCCCTTTCCCCTTCACCCCCTTCCTACGTCCCCTCGCATATTTTTCTCCACATTTCTTTCCCCATTTTCTTCTCGCGGCTTCTTTGCGGTTCAAATATGGGACTTGATTCTCCCCATTGCCTTGTTAACACCAAATCATTCAAAGGGACTCTCTCTCTCTCTCTCTATCTCTCTCTCTCTCTCTCTCTCTCTCTCTCTCTCTCTCTCTCAGTAGGACCATGTTTCCATTTCTTCTTTTCGTTATTGATGGGCGTGTAAGACTGCCAATCTATTTATAAGTGCTAAAAGTGACATGTTTATATATTCACGTGCATCTTTACTTATGTAGGTTACTCCAGGAATGACCGATATTTCCGCTTGTTCGTTAATTGCAGAAGTCGCCCCTCAGAGAGCACAACAAATCTGTTGGTAATGGTTTCTTATAAAGAAAAAAAAAAAAGTAACCAAGTAAAAAAATGCGCCTTAGTTTCATCGGCGCAGTCGAGTTTTCTGTACAGCGTACAATGCTGTATAAAAACCAAGAAACTTGTAGCCACAATCAGGTGGTGGCCTGTGTTGGGACCTATATCAGTGCCAGACTCACGATAATGGGTAACTTTAACCTT
>NC_061099.1:58667824-58687824 GCF_015104395.2 Macrobrachium nipponense | reverse complement strand
TGATTATTTACCACTGAGGTAGTAATCCTGGCACGTTGCTTTGTGTGCCTCCGGAATCCCAATTTCCTGGAGTAGCAGATAGAGAAATGGCGGGAATTGACGGATGGAAGGAATACTATTACATGAAGCGATTATTTATTTATCTATATTTGACAAGAGCCAGCGGGTCATCAATTTCAATCAGAGTTCAGGGACGCAGTGAGACCTAAATTGTAATGAATGATGGAGAACATGATTGAATAAATGGTTTATGTAATTGTGGTGTAAGCGTAGTGCCAAAGTGAGAAAGGGCACTCTTCATTGGTGGTTGATCCTGCCAACAGTGCCACTGCTTCAACTCATACTGGGATTGACGCTCATGTAATTGGTTAACGCTTTTGGAAGAGAGTGCTGATTGGCTCGTCGTCGTTATCAGTGCCACGCGTCTGTTCGCCCGGAATCCGTCCATTGGTAGATGCCTTGTGCGGCGGCGCGCCTCCTGGCGTAGAGTGCCCCGTGTTTCATAGTCATGTTATATCTTTCTCGGTATTTCATAAGGAGTCCCTTTAGACTATGACTTCGTGCGTCTTGACTCCTGTAATGATCAAGAAAAATTCATCTCCCAAGAACGTCGGCTGAATAATAGCGCTCGGAGCCCATCCGGTATGACGTCACGTTGCTCCTCCCCCGCGCGTGACTGGGACCAATAGGAAGGCAGCCACGTGCCCAAGCCAATTTGTATTCGGGGAGTTAGCGAGTAGAGGCGAAAGACACCGCTGCTGCCGCTGCTGCTGGCGAAGAAAAGGTGAAGAGGTTGAGTGTGGATTTGTGGGTTGGGGAGGAGCGGTTATGGTCTAGGAAGGGGGTTTGGGAAACGACCTTGCGCTAATATTGTCTTGTGGTGGTCAGGATCCTGGTGGCGGTGGACAAGGGGTGTGCGGGCGGGAGGCGGAGGAGGGGGAGGAACTCTGTCTTAACCCTACGGCAATAGGTGTCCAACGGGAACCCCATGACGGTGGTAGACGGTGGGTGGCTGGTAGTCAATGTTGGTGGTATGCGTTTTTTCCTTCGCCCATGATAATGACGTAATGTGAGGTTATTTTGACGGCAGGAAATGTTTTACTTTCACAGGAGTCATTGCAGCTTGACGAGTCTTGTGTGCGTTATAGTGCGTTGCTTGCGTGAAATGCTCGAGAGTTTAAAATCATTTCCCTCTCGCCCCATACATTGGTTATGCAAACAGCCAAACGACGAGCATATTATGTATTATGTAGCGGGATACGATCGTGGTTTCGCCGTCTGTCAGCGCTTTGTTACTCATTCAGAAAACGCCCGACCCTGTTCAACCCTCTCATGATTCAAGACCCGTAATGCATAAGCAATTTATTACGTACCAACACGAAACTTTTGCATATGGGAAATGACAATTGAGACAAGTCACAACAGAGCGGAGCTCTATTGTAATACAATGGAAGGCGTCAAAGAGGGGTCCCATTGCTACGTATCGCGGGACGTGGCGTTAATGGACAGGTGTAAGTGTTGGCACACGTTTCGAGTCGCTGCTCCAAGCCAACGGTCCGGCAGCTGAGAGAGGGAGGGAGGGAGGGAGGGAGAGTGGGGTGGCTTGTAAGCGTGTGCGTCTGGATGCGTGTGCGCTTGTGTGCAGGTGTACGGTTGTCTTTGTGGTTGCCTTTTGCAGCTGCTTCTCTCTCTCTCTCTCTCTCTCTCTCTCTCTCTCTCTCTCTCAGATAGATGCTATTCTTTAGCTATACTTTCTTATCCATCCAGTGATTTTTTCTTATTTTAGTTTGCACAGCTGTTGCGCAAGTCATTGGCATCTTATTTCTTTGTAACACGTGGTTCTCTCTCTCTCTCTCTCTCTCTCTCTCTCTCTCTCTCTTCTCTCTCTGTTTTTTACGTTGGGGTTCATTGCCGATCACTTTGGTGCCCGTTATTTTGATTAGATTTTTCAGTGGTTTGTCGATTACAGAAATTTTTTTGGTGTGCGTGAAGAGAGAATGAGAGAGAGAGAACAATTTTCCGTATGTAACTTTAAATTATGCAACTTATCTTCACTATGGCCATCTTTGTTGTATTACCATTTAACCTGATAATATCATTTTAATTTACTCGTCTATCCCAATTGTTTATGATACTCTATTCATAGTCATTTATTTCATTTATCAATCGTGATGTTAAATTTCCGGTGCCTGGAAATCTTCTTCTTCTTCTTCTTCTTCTTCCCTTCTTCTCTGCTATTATTATTATTATTATTATTATTATTATTATTATTATTATTTGACATTTCTTTTGGCTTTTGCGTTTTTACCATATATGAAAGGATCGAGATGAGTTTTTGGGATGTTTTACATTTTCGATTTTTCTGTTAGTGTTCCATCCATTTCTGTCGTAGATGGGCTTGAAGGCTTGCTATATTAAATTATATCCTTGGCTTGAAGGCACCATAATTTATTACTTTATTTGGTATTACGTTTGAGTGACTGACAACTTTCACCATTTGAAGAATGAAAGAGTCTTGCCCTCAATTCTGGTTCTGTAATCAATAGTTGCCCAAAACCATGCTTATAGTTCTCATTCCCTAAGGACAGTGCAGTGCTTGAACGCCATTGACGTTTTTCCTTCAATTCAGTAGTGAAGTTTGAATGATGTGAAATTGCTTAGCGATTAAGGAATGTCAGCGTGTCTGCGATTATTCAGATTGCTGCGTCTCCCACTGTTAGGGAGTTTGGTGAAAACACCGCAGATTGTTCCGACTTAGTCTTGTCTCGTAGACATGGTTGGTTCATCGAGTACTCTTGTAGCCTCTAGAATCTAGATGATCGTATCTAGCAAGATGATACACTTCCTATATATTGCTGTTGCCCGTCACTGATTGTGGAAAAGGCGCCGTAAAAGAATGATCTAAATCCTAATAGTTTTATGTTGAACTTACGAGACACGAAACGAAAACTTGGACACCACCGAAAAAAAAATGTATATTGCTTTAACAGAATGTTGTTTCGTCTGAAAAACTGGGATCTTTCTGAAATATCGATGGAATCCTGTGGAAACAACAGCGATTCCAGGCAGACCCGTTATTTGTTATGATTTTTTTTTTTATGATGTACCGTGTCAGGTTGTGGAAAACATGGAAATCAGAAGCTCATGTACTCTTTCATTTTATGAATATTAGGTAACAGATTCATTTAAGAAATATAATTGAATTTAATGGGAGGAAATAGTCGCAGCTTTACAGATGAATTCCAATTTTCCTTAATTTTTATGTGAAGTCTGCGTTTAATCAAGTTATATAGATTTCGGTCATTTGGATTCCAATATAATGTGAGGTTTTGAAGGGTCGGTGAACTGGTGAAAATGTATATTGTTGAGGTCAAAAACCATTAAAGATATTCGATAAACTTATTGCCATTATATATATATATATATATATATATATATATATATATATATATATATATATATATATATATATATATATATATAACACACACACATGTACATGCACATACACATACACGTGTATATAATACATACACACCACACACACACACACACACACACATATATATATATATATATATATATATATATATATATATAATATATATATATACATACACTTGAAGCTTTCAGGAATGACTGCTATGTCACTTGCATTCCAGGTACGTTGCATGCACCCAACCGTGACGCCCAATCCGCCCCCTCCGCCCCCCCCTCCCCCCCCTCCTCCTCCTCCTCCTCCTCCTCCTCCTCCTCCCCCCCAGCCAACCAGTAATCATCTTCCCCCAGCCAACCACAGTCCCGTCCAGCCATGACTTGTGCTTCTAATTCACTTCCAGTATTGCGCGTAGAGATAGAGATTGGAAACGCGACGAAATCGTGAGAAACGTCTTCGGATAACGTCTCCACAGAGAGAGAGAGAGAGAGAGAGAGAGAGAGAGAGAGAGAGAGAGAGAGAGAGAGAGAGAGAATGGACGATGGAAACGTTGACATCGCTTTGGACAAATTGAAGAATATAATCCTAGCTATTGATAATAATAGTCAAGTCGATGGTTAATGGAGAGAGAGAGAGAGAAAGATTGACGCCGGGGGTATGAGAGAGAGAGAGAGAGAGAGAGAGAGAGAGAGAGAGAGATTGACGCAGGGGATATGAGAGAGAGGGAGAGAGAGAGAGCGCTCGCTGTCTTGATTACATTGAACTAGAATAATTGATTTGTGAATCCGACATTCTAATTAGGCACGTGAAGGAAAGGGAAAGATTGAAAGAAGCCCTTTTTGTCTTTTTGTGACTTTGTTTATTTTTTATTTATTTATTTTTTTCCTTATGCGTTCCGTGATTTTTGATGATGAATTCAAAGGTATTATTATAGGTGACGGAGAAGAGAGAGTTATTGTTTTGAGGGTTGAATTCGGCATTGGTTTTTTAATATATTCGTTAGTGTATTGGTTGGTGAGCCTTGTCCATAATTACCTAAATCCATTGATTATGGATTATTTGATGGTATAAGGGAAGGTTGGGAACGAACGGATGTAATGATTTTATATATAGATGTGTATAGTATATATAATATATATATATATATATATATATATATATATATATATATATATATAAATCGTCGTCTCTTACACCTCTTGATACAAAAGGCATCTGTACTACAATTGCTGTATCCTTAGTAATGTGATGCGACTCCCTCAAATCCGAACTCATTCCCAGCCTCCCTACTCACTTCTCATCCGAATAGTTCCGGGTCGTCTAACTCAAACTACCCCTACAGTAGTCCAGCTTCTACTATCATCTGTGAATCTTCCTGGGGTTATGCGAAGGACTATAATCCTTGTACTTTTATGTATCATGCTTAATTCATTCCTGCCACTTTATTTTCAAACTGACAGTATGTTTTAGCCATTTTCATTCATATCATGAATTATCCGTTTGTTAATACAGGTTTTATTAGACTTTAGTATAATCTTACTTATAAATGCATTTTCATCCTGACCATTGTTTGATGTTCTTTTTTCAGTCTACCATTACATTTCAATTGGAAAGCTCCTTTCTCCATCTAGAGTAATTTCTTCCCTTAGTGCATACTCTGTCCTTATATTTGAGTCCCATATGTAGTTTAACGTAAAAGAAAACTATCGAGACGGCTTTGTCTGTCCGTCCGCACTTTTTTCGGCCGCCCTCAGATCGTCAAAACTACTGGGGCAAGGGGGCTGCAAATTGGTATGTTGGCCATCCACTTTTCAATTATCAAACATACAAATTGCAGCCCTCGATCCTCAGTAGTTTTAAGGTTAAAATTAGCCATGATCGTGCGTCTGGCACTGCTGTAGTTTCATGCAGCATTATACGCTGTACAGAAAACTTCGGCCCATTGTTATAGATAAATGAGGCATTAAATTAAGAAAGCATGGTAAAGCATGAGGTGTTTTGCTTTGAAAATAGTACCATCTTGACTCCATTTCAGACCTTCTCTACCATCTCCGAATTTTCTATTCTCATTTTGAAATCTAGTCGAAAGGCAAACAGCAAAGGTGAGATAACATTCCCTTGTAGCACCTGCTATTTCCCGCAAAATCTTTGGACAAGATCCCATCAACGTTAACTTTGGGTCTGTGTCCTTCATGTATAATTACAGTTAGCTCATGTATTTAATGGGAATGCATTTAATTGGTATGCCACACTGACTCAAAGACCTCCCATCAACAAAAGGCTTCAGAGGGAGATTTTAAAATTCCATACACTGCAGTATGTCTTAGAGTATGAGCATCTGGAATCATTTTATTACAACACCACTTGGGTGTAGTGCCTCTGGAGTCCTTGCAATCGTTCAAGTTACCAATCTTTGGTACCTTTGGTATGACTTCTGGTTCCACTCATAAGACATTGTTTATTGATTCCATTCTGCAATACAAACTAGTTATTTTAAATAGTTTTATTTCAGTCTCGGCTGAAGTCGTAACCTGAAGCTTTCCATTTCCAAAGTTTATTTTTCTTTCAAATTAAAAAACTGTAATTTACTTCGTTAGTGCATCGAGGTCGTCTTTATCTTTTGGAAGATCAGTCCTATTATCCCCCTCATAGTTGTTTATTGATAACCTTACAAAAATGTTCCACCCACAATTTTAGTTGTTCTTCTGATGTTATAATTGCTTCATCCTTCGTTTTGTGTGGCATTTTCCTGGTCGTCTCATCATCCGTGGACATTTCATTAATACTATTAAGGGCTAAACTAACACTAAGGAAAAATTGACTGTAATAATAATTTTTTTAAATTAACAGAGTTCTTAAGTTAGATTGCCAGTGTATATATATATATATATATATATATTTATATATATATATACATATATATATATTTGTATGTGTGTATGTATAGTATGTATATGTGATATATATATATATTATATATATATATATATATATATATATTATATTCACACACACACACACACACATACATACACCAGTGAGCCTATTTTTTTCAAATATGGTAGTTGTTATTCGAGTATTTTTATATTTGCATAGTACTGACATAGTCAATGTATTATCTTCCACAGCAATTTCATTTATAAGATTTGTGAGATGGAACCTTGACTATATTACATTGAAGAAACAAATCTGTGAATATATATACATATATATATGTATGTGTATATATATATATATATATATAAATATATATGTATATATATATATGTGTATATATATATATATATTATATATATATATATATATATATATTATATATATTAATGTATATGTATTAAAAAGAGAGCCTTCATTAATGGTAGTGACAAAGCATAAAATGTCCAGCTGCCGATCAATATATCCTCGCCAAGGATAATGCATTTGGTTAGATCGTACCACGTTGTCGATGTTAAGTCTCCAACTCCTCCTCAGTCCTTGCGTAGTTTTAGTTTTCTGTATCGAGATCTTAAAAACTAGAGAGGCTAGTGGGCTGCCAGTTGGTATGTCAAACCAAATTGCAGCCCTCTAGCCTGAGTAGCTTTGATTTTATTGATATTATTCAGCCATGGTCGTGGGTCTGGCACCTGTATAGGTGGCACAGAAGAAGCCACCCCCGGGGCTGAGAGTTTCATGGGCCGCGGCTGAAAGTTTCATGGGCTGCGGCTGAGAGTTTCATACATCATTATACGCTGTACAGAAAACTATTGAGCCGAAGAAACATCGGCGTATTTTGAACTTGATTACATTGTGTGGGAATGAATATCTATGTATTGATTGATTTGCTAGGAAAGTTGTGCCTTTGAGTTTTGCAAGAGTGATGAAAAATTTTATTACTCATACATAAGTGCTTATTATCCGTTACACTTACAATCTCTCTCACTCTCTTTCGGTGGTCAGCGCAATTAGGTGGAGTTGGAGTAGACCAATAGAAGGGAAACAGAAGGAATAATGCTTGATGAAACTCACGGTAGTAGTGAGGGAAAACAATGTGAAACAGTACCTAATTAGAACATATGTATATATATATATATATATATATATATATATATATATATATATATATATATATATATATATTTAATGTGTGTATGTATGTATGTAAACTCTATTCTAATAATAATCACAAATTCTTACATTTGCACTCACGCAGGAGTGGAAAAAGGAGGTACATCAGCAGAGAGAGAGAGAGAGAGAGAGAGAGAGAGAGAGAGAGAGAGAGAGAGAGAGAGAGAGAGTTTGTTTGATCTGTTTGATTTAAGTCTCCAATGAAATTGCGCTGCTTCTGTTCATTGATGCAGTGTTTGGATAATTCTTTTCCTGTAAAAAGGACATAAACCATTAATCCTGGGTATTGACATTTCTATATCTATCTCTTGGTTTTTAATCACAGAAGACCTACCTACGCGGTCCATCATCCGCTGGAAAAGCAATTGCCCCTCGTTCTTTCGTCTGGACCTTTTTTTTTATTTTTTTTATTTTTTTTTTTTAAAGTTCTCATTGATTGTGGATATTGTCTTTGCTGCTCGTGATTGCTGTCTTTGTTGCTTTGTCTGTCCACTGAGAATTGTTTCTTCCGTTTTTAATGACTTTTGGGGTTTGTTGTCGGTAATCGTAATCATTGTTATTTTTGTCTATTTAAAGTTTTGGTTTTTCTCCGACAGAGGACTCCAAATGCTACTGTTATTCGTTTAATGTCTGCTTTCTGAGATTGTTTTCTCGATGCGTTAGCTCTCCTGCTTTTGTTTTCGATAGGACATGATGCGGTCGCCGTGCTTATATTGATTTTTTTTAGGTGAATAGGTTTTTAAATCATATTTTTTATACCCTTAGTCTTTGTTAAAGATATGTCGTATAATCGCCGTATCATGTTCATATTGCCATTTCTGACGAGAGATTTTATTTGATCGCTTCTGTCAGTTACTGAGCAACTGAACTGATAAAAGCGGAGGGCAGGCTGGACCGATCATCCACAAATTGACCAAAAGGAAAGGAAGGAGTTGGAGGCATCCGAAGGGACGTGGGAGACTGGCGACAGGTCCAGGCATTGGGTGGGAAACTGACTGACTGACTGACTGACTATCTGGGTAAACGGAATGCGACGTCAAGGAAAGGATGACGAACGGTGGTCAGCGCAATTAGGTGGAGTTGGAGTAGACCAATAGAAGGGAAACAGAAGGAATAATACTCGATGAAACTCACGGTAGTGGCAAGGGAAAACAATGCGAAACAGTACCTAATTAGAACATAATTAGTTTTCTTCTGGGGCATGGCTGCAGAAGAGTAACCTGGAGAAGTCCGAAGCGGCATCATAAATCAACGTCAAAAGCGATGTTGACGGAAAGAGTCATATTGAGAGAGAAGGGGAAATTAAAATGAAGATTGCGAAAAATTCCCATCTTGCGAAAGACGATCGGGAGGACGAGAGAAGCACTCCCTCCCCTCCCCTCCCCACTTCCCCCTTCCTCTTTCTCCTCTCCCCGTTCTCCACCCCCCAAAAATGACGTCCATCCGTTTGGGCGTCGCATCCGGCCTTCGTCTGTGTGCTTCCGTCGGCATCATCCATTGAGCTTCCGGTTGAGAGCTCCCATTTTCCTCTACCATCCCCTCCCCCCTTCCCATCCCACCCTAGATGCCGCTGCCGCTGCCTCCCGCACAACCCACCCCATCCCCCCTCCGAACACCCCCGCCCTTGTTCGTCCTGCTTTTCGATCTCGACTTTGCTTGATAGTGGAGGGAATGTCTTCACGTGTGAGTGCTTGGTACTTTTGTGCGCTGTTGTAGACACAAGGAATATCAATTTAACTCATATGTCCATATTATACCTACTTCATGTACTATATACCGCTCGTTGCGTACTATATCTAGCGTTTCATCTTTCATACTGTATTTATGCTTTATGTGTACATGTGTAATATACTCTTTGCACAGTACTCCGACTATTATATATACATGCACACATACATATGTACTCTGTGTTCCGTTAGTTCGCTTACATGTTAACTGTATGTGTACAGGGAACCATACACACAAACAGACTTACTTCCACCCGCAAAAAACGAACGTATTGTACATAAATTAGCGTACGATAAAGCACGCGCTATGCTGCATCTAGTACACGTCCATGGTATTGTGTAATTTCATATCGTGAGGCAGTGCAACTTTCGTTAATCCCCCATCATCGCCCTTCTCTTCTCTTCTCTCCCTTCTCTTCTCTTCTCTTCTCGTCTCGTGGGATCCAGCCGTTAGTTGTAGATTGCGTCACGAAGTTGGGAAAGTTCGGACTGTATAGCGTCAAGCGTCGGGTCCCGTTCATTGACCCGCTAAGGCGAAGCTGTAAAGCGCTCGGTTACGCTTGTTTCGCGAGTATCAGCAGAGGGACACTCAGGGTGTCATTGTGACCAAAGTACGTTTGATTTGTCGTAAACGTTGGTTGCTATTAGCGTTTGAATGGCATGGTTGTAGACAGCGTTTGCCGGTCGCCTTGTTAAAAACGAACACCGGCAACAACAACGGCTACTATAGGAACCGTTTGAACGCAACTGAAAAATGAGTGTTATCTCGCGGTTAAGGAAATTGTCAGTCTGGACTTGGAAGTTATGAAGCAAACAATGGAGCATTGCGACATTTGTGCAGAGAAACAGCGCTGATGACGTGTCTGAACAGATAATGGATTAATGGGACGCTTGCAGCTCCTCGCCAACCCCGCAAGCCGAACCCACCATTTGTTTTTATTCGGTCTCTTTACCGGGATTTTCCTTTCTTTTGTTCAGGGGATCATTCTGGTATTTGTGCTTGATAAACGTTGACATGACATTATTTTGGATGCAATTTGTATCAGTATCCCCCAGCGACAATTTCAGGGTTCATATATGACATTAATTTGACATTTGCGCTTCGTATTTGGAAGTCATTGGCGCGTAGTTTGCTGGGTAGATATCAACGCTTTTGTCTTAGAGTCAAGAACTGGCATGATTTGGAATGAGTATTTTTATGACTCTCTTTTCGTGGGGGTTTCTCTTAGTAGATATTCTTTCCCGTTTTCTGATCAGGCCTCGAGATGACTCCACCTAAACCCTAAACAAAAGTTATGCCAGATCTTCCGTAGCCCGAGCAGTCTGCTTCATTGTGTGCGGACGTTCTGAGTGGAGATAAATAAAGATATCTTTCGTCACAAATTATTTTTCAAGAATACTTTTTATTCACGTTTCGTCAGAATGTTATATGAGCCAGTGGTATCCATGAATTCGTATGTCATATTGAGCAATCTTGCGACGTTCTTGAGCGTAAATAACCATGAAATTGACCCACTTCATTGTCTAATTTCTTAGCGTGTAAGCATTAAGAAGTGAATGAGATACAGAATTGTTCTTCACGTCTCATGATGCAATATATTATCATTGTTTTCGCGTCTTTAGCGTTTTTGCCCTCCGCATTACGTGAAATCGACTGCTGCTGAAGTACTCAAGGTAACTGCCGTGTCCGCTTTCATTGAAATGTCTTAAAAAGCTGCATGATTGGTTTCCACGTCGCTCGCAAGCGTTGCTAGCTGCATGCAATTACTGAAACACTCCTCATAATACGTCATTATCGAGTAAAAGTTGCCTTTTTTTTTCTCTCTCTTTTTTTTTTGAAAATCATCCTTAGGCCTCTGTGAGATTCCGGTACTCATGTCTTTCCTGTGCTTTATCTCCGGCAAATCTCCACTCATCTACAGCCTCCATTCTCTCAATTCTCATTCATCCAATCAGTCCGGGCCTTGCAACTGGCACTGTGTCCACGGCCGCCCAGATGACAACGTCACCAGCTATTTGTTCTTCCTCCCAGGGATTGTCCAATCCACGCTTCCTCCGTCTTCCCTTACATCATTATCATTAAAGTTGACTTTCCAATCGACAAGATCTTTTCTAGTTTTAATTTTCATATCACCAGTCATTTCCGCATAGCAGTACAGATGTGTAGTCTTACACCTTCCTAAGAAGTTTCAGTCTATATGATTTTCATATCTAATCAAACGTGCCTATTATTTGATTTGCCTTTTGTAGTCTTTCACTAAATTCCAACTGAAATGAACCTACAACGGATATCTGATCCTAAATATTTGTAAGGTTAAACTTCATTCATCTTTTCTCATCTAATGTAATTCCATCCCTCTCTACAGTCATGTAATGTAATTCCATCCCTCTTTATACAATCGGGCCACAGGACATTTTTTTTCTTAGATTTGTTTCGATTTCCGTCTAGTTTTCACACATGCTCACACTAGACTAATATCGGGAACAAACAAGTTTAAGAAATGCCAAAGTTGGGAATCAGAAATCCCCTCTAGAATCGTGTGTGAGATCCATGTAGAAAATTACTTCTGTGTACATATATATATATATATATATATATATATATATATATATATATATATATATATATATATATATATGTGTCGTCTGTTGCATAGTAGGTAGGCTATGTTATCTGTATTTTTAAGACGCATTATACATTTGTTCTGTTATTATGTTGTTGAATATGACAAATTTTCTTCTATGCAGGCTTGGATCTCATTATTATTGGTTTTGATGAATATATTATTATTATTATTATTATTATTATTATTATTATTATTATTATTATTATTATTATTATATTATTATTATTATTATTATTATTATTAGTACTATTTCGGTGTCCCTAATGCAAGGGTTACTTGGGAATGGAGGGAACAGAAACTGCCAGAGTCGTTATTGAACCATCGAATTTATTATCAGAGTTTTCGTGGCTGTTGGATTTGCTGCTCCTGCCGAATATGTCTGTTCATTTCTCATTCTCCTCAGTCCAAGCGCGGTACAGACATTTTGGAAATTGTGACGAGACAAAGCAACGACTCGACTGGGTTGATAACTGTATGACGTGTGATTTTTAATTCATTTATATTGATCTGCGCCCACTCACGCCTTTCGTCCCCTAAGCACTGGCAGATTAACGACCAGGTGACATGCACTCTGTTGCTCGCAGCGTCTAGTTCCTGGCTTTTCGTCACATTGGCGATTTTTCAGGGAATGGCGTCTCCGGCTCTTTTCCCTCTGTCCCTCCCTGGGTCTGTTATGTACGAAGTTGTCGTCGTGGTATTCTGTATGAATGTGTGCATACAAGATACTGTCAGTGATATTTGGGCGTTATATCCTGTTTGTGTGTGTGTATGGTCGTTTTTAATGATTATTATTATTGTTATTCAGTAGATGAAACCTGTTCATATGGAACAAACCCACAGGGGCCATTGAACTGAAATTCAAGCTTCCAAAGAATATGGCCTTCATCGGGAAAAAGTAAGAGGAAGTGAAGAGAAATACAGAAAGAAAGATGCCACTTATTAAAAAGAATTATATATATATATATATATATATATATATATATATATATAAATGTATCAAAATGCAAGAAGAATAATATTATGGTAGTTATGCATTGCATTTTCGCTTGAACATCTGAAGTTCCAATTGCACAATATCATCTGGGAGACTGTTCCACAGTCCAAAGGTGTGAGGAATAAAGGATCTCTGGAACTGAGAAGTTCGACAGCGAGGCATATTTACTGCATATTGGTGCTGCTGTTCAGGGAATCTGGTTGCTTTCGGCAGATCAAGGGGATCAGGGATCAATTATGAATGTGAGAGATCTCTGTCGAAATATAACTATGAAAAAGTGACGATCGAAAGACCATCCGACGATGGTCCAAGCCATAATTGCTACTATTAGGAAACAGAAACCTACCACTCTATCTAAAAGAGATAAATCTCCACACCAGAGAACAGTATTCCAGTAAAGGAAGTACAAATGGCCTAAAACAGGTTGCATTGATTTTATCACTGGTATAAATATATGATACCTAACTTTCGTGAAATGGCCTTAAATGCCGGTGCCTGATAATATCATCCAGCGACATTGTATCTATGAAGATAAGCGTTATTGTTTGCAGACTGGAAAATAGATAATAAGCCACGTCTTGATGAACGGGAAATGATGAATGTGAGAAATAGATGAAGGTTATAATTATAGAAATTATAGAAATTAAAATAGGCGTGGAAATGATGAGGGTGAGGTAGTGGAAGAAATAATGGGCCTGAAGTAGGAAAGAAATAACGGGAAGGTTTTGTTTCTCCTTCTCGTCTTCCCCTCATTCATTCCTCTCCTCTCCTCCCCTGAAATCCGCCCCCCACCCCCCGCCTGCCCCCTCCTTAGCTGAACGACATTCTGTCGCCATGGTTTTTTTTTTTCTTTCTTTCTTTCTTTTTGAGTCAGAGGTGGGCACGCGTGTCAAGGGTGGAGTTAGTTGTGGTGGGTGGAAGGGTGAGGGGAAATTGGGTCTCTCGGAGTGGGAGGGGAGGGGGTTTGGGGGCTGAGGGGAGAGTTAGTGCATGTCATTTCTTTTGTTATTGCGAATGTAGACAAGACCTGGCGCTGCCAATTCTTTATCCTCGGTCTGGTCTCTGTTGATCCTCGTTCTGCGGTTCATTACGGCTTAATATAATACCGTATTCGTATAGTTTTCTACGAAAGAAACACGAACGCGCAGATCTCTGTCATTCTAAGTGACGTTATGTAAATGCTCGATTTGGGCTTTTGCTTGTTCACCTTTATGAAATCGTTCCAAGTTACCAAAGTATTTTTTAAATACTCGGAAGTTTTCGTATTTGCTTCACAGATGTGCGAAGACGTGCATTATACATACTCTATATATATATATATATATATAATATATATATATATATATATATATATATAAAAAATTTGTTTATTTATATATATTTATTTATTTATATATATATATGTATATATATATATATATATATATATATATATATATATATATATATATTACACACACACACACTATTCACGAGATAGGTCAAGACATGTAGTAATTCTTGAAATCTTGTTTTTAGCACATACCCATTTTAAAAGGATGTATATCGTAGTATATGATTTATCTTTCATCATTGGAAGGTTTGAGCCTGAAGTACTTTTCATAACACAGAGAAAATATCGTTTTACTGCCGGGCATGTTTCGATGTCAGAGAAGAACCATATCCTCATAAATTGTGACTAGAAGTAGGAAGAAATAGTGTAACCGGTCCTTCAGAAATGAGGGAAATCCTATAGGATTAAGATTGACAAAATGGAAACGGACAAGAAAGAATGAAGGCAATGAAGACTTGTAAAGAGAATCAGAGCAATAGATATACTGAAAGCCTTTCAGAAGGAAGATGACTGGAGTAATGAAAACCAACTGAGAAACATCGGAAATCACAGGCTAAAAGCAACGAGAACCTGTGTAAGAAAACAAGAACGACAATGGCAGATGTCCTCCAAGCGCGGCGGAATAAGCAGGTTTCAGAAACCAGAGTATATATAGGCTTGTGCTTTCCCGGAAATATTTCCGAATGGATTTTGTGTTATGTGGCCCCGGGTAATCCAATAAAGGCTACGGTATACTGCCACTAAATTTCTCGAATTTGATTGTGTGAGGGACTGGGTTGCGATAGATGTCTTCTTTCACTTTCTCTCACTATTTGTACGTATATACGTGTATGTACACACACACACACACATACATATATATTTGATGGCATTTTACGCGGACGAGGCTGGAGGAAAATGCATATTGGTTTACGACAATTACGTACTTATCTTAAGATAATCTACAGAGGAGAGAGAGAGAGAGAGAGAGACTGTAAAGTGATGATATTGGGAAGAAAGGTCCCATAAAATACTCTGAGAACGGTCAGTTAAGAACGGCAACACGTAAGAAAGTGTTGTATAAAGTTTCAAGCGGAAACCAAGTGTTAGACGGTATGCTAATGAATATTAAAACGTCGACGTCTTTATTAAGTGAAATGAACGAAATATTAGGAAATGTGATATAAGTTATGTAAGGGAAAAGAACCAGTGGTTTGTGAATTAAAGAGAGAGAGAGAGAGAGAGAGAGAGAGAGAGAAAAACAAACCATGAAATGGAAAAAGGAGAAGTATGGTAATAGGCGTGCGAACGAGATTACAATAGGCTCCGTTGCATGGCATGTTCTCAGCGTCATCGATAGTGGACTGTTGAGGGGGGGATGGGGGTCGGGGGGTGGGGGAGTAGTAGGGCCACGTGAAAGACGGAAGAAATGGCCTTGGATGGGACCACGGGATTGGAAGGAGGGAGGGAGGGAGGGAGCGTGTGTCACAACCAAGGATGATTATGGTCTTGTGTTTGGATGGGATGTTCTGAGGAGGTCTGGTTGATGCATATCATATACGTAGTAGTTGTTTGTGGCCGTTTGTTTATATAGTATGGTCTGCACTGTTCCCGCCTTCCACATTCTGTTCCTTTCCTGTGTCCTCAGTGTCCTGGCTTTTGTAAGTTGTTGGCGAACACACCTGCACTTACCTCTGTGCCCTCACCTGTCCTGACAGATGTTACCAGGTGTGCTGCGTCCTCATAATCTAGATCTCTCTCAGATCATAGCAATGAGGAAACATTTGCTGCCGTTGTTGTTGTTGCATGGATAATAAGACAAAGTAATCATATACCCGAGTGTTGGTAATTATGTGCAGTATATTTTGCGTTACGGCAGATGTATTTGCAGGATGTTCTTGTTCATTAATTTATGCTGGAATTTTACTCTTCTTTAGGAATTATAGTTAACCTCTTAACTTTGCGTTACACTTCGCTATTTATTTGTCAGTTACATCAGATGCGTTGTAAGACATGAAATTGTTTGACGGGCCTGGCATTTTATTCTGTGATTTTATTAAGCGAAAGAAGATTCAGTACTGTTCTTACATAGTAATTGCACCCTTGTATTTTTTATCAAATAACTCCAAGTATGTATATATATGTATATTACGCACATACATACACCCACATAATATATATATATATATATATATATATATATATATATATATATATATATATATATATATATATATATATATATATATATATATTATATATATATATATATATATATATATATATATATATATATATATATATATATATATATATATATATACTGTATATATATAATATGTATAGTATATATAATATTATATATATATTATATATAGATATGTATATATATAATATACATATACACATACATACTCACACGCGCACACAACCAAAATGATGTCTATAACTGCAAACCTTGCTCCCCAGGTTTTGTTTGGGTGGAGACGGTGCTTGCTAGTTATTATTTTTTTTTAGTTAAAGTAGTTGTAAGCAATCGAGAGGTGCACACTCTTTTTGATATTGTGAATGAAATTCCGGTTTTTAATGAACAGAGGACTTAGGTAATTATTTAGGTTAATATATTGGTAATGGGTTTACATGTAGCTGTTAGAGTTTAAGAAAAAATAAGGTTCTTATGCAATATGTATATTTTATAGATATTAGAATTGTTCAATATCACCCAATTAATGTTTAGTTTCTAGATTGTACAAGATACCTTGATGTATTGCACCAGTTAGTCATAAGTACACCCACTGTATTTGTTCCTGGAAAAATGTCTTGTCTTTCACTTGGATTTGGATCACGAGTTTCTTCACCGATGTTCAGTTGACTTTTTATATTTTACTTATTTGACTCACTTCGTTTAAACGAGGACGAAGCAGTCTAGGTAAAGTCTTAACCCATTTAGCGTTGTAGACGTGGGTAATAATTGATCTATTTAGGGTTTGGTCAGCTGTAGTGGGTTTTTGATAGGATTAGAGTGAGAGAGAGATGTGAAGAGAAGAAAAAATTGAATAGCCTCATTAAGCCGATCCTTACCCTTTCCTTTCCTCATAGCATCGATCGTCAGTTACTTGCAATCCCTTTGTTGTAAAAAGAATCCACAGATGAGATATTTACCTGGTCAGCACTTTGCCTTGGTGGCAAAGCAGGTGCCATATCGTCGTCGTATTCCATTCCCCCTTCCTAGGATTATGCTGCCTGCCACTACATGCTCTTTGCAATGGACTGTGAGGATGTTGATAGACTGAGAGGCGAGGGCCTGAAGTTCCCCGGGTTAGGGAATAGGTGGGGAGAAGGGGGATATTTTGGAGAAGGGAAATAAGTGGGGCGGGGGGGAAGGGAGATGGGGAGAGCAATTAAGTGGAGTAAGGAACGAGCGAAATTAGCTTACCTTGGCACCTTTCCTTCAAAAAGGTCGGTGTTTGTTTGTGCGAGCTTGTGTTAAGGCAATATTCTGGTGGTGGTGAAATATGGCTTGGTGGTAGATCATTTAAGAGGAGGAGAACACCACAGTTTCACACGCACACACACATAATTATGTATAAATATATATATATATATATATATATATATATATATATATATATATATATATATATATATATAATATATATATATTGTTATATATCACATACATACATATATGTATGTATTGTACATACATACACACACACACACACACACACACATATATATATATATATATATATATATATATATATTAACATGTATATGCCTGTCTGTGTGCGGTTGTAGTTTATACATAATATTTGTTTCAATCTTAGTATTAAGAAATGTTTTCGTTTGCACGGTTGGAATGGGAGCACTTGCTGGTGTTAAGCAGAGAGAGAGAGAGAGAGAGAGAGAGAGAGAGAGAGAGAGAGAGAGAGCATGTGGTCTGCCTCCACGTTTTTCTTGTTGTGGCCCATTTCCTCTGTGAGAAATATGTAGGTACAAGAACAGTAGCCTGGTGTCCGAGCGTTGCATGGTTGATTCAGATCTTAACTTTGCTTATATGTGTCTTTGCTTAGTTTTTATGACGAGAATTATTGCTCATATATAAGTTAACATAAATTGATTATTGGAAGAAAGGAGTAAGTCCCTTGCATCAAATTTCCCCGTTATCGACGCGTGTAAGAAGTTGCAAGGCACGACGTCACTGAACCCTCATTTTCATGAGAGAAGGAGTCGTGGAGGCTTCTCGCGTGAATCGGGACTTGACAGCCATCGGAATTATGTTCTTGGATAAAAAGAGTTTAACTGACAGAGGATAAAACGGAGAGAGAGAGAGAGAGAGAGAGAGAGAGAGAGAGAGAGAGAGAGAGAGAGAGAGACTACGCGCGTATTATACAAGAGAAGTTTCTTTTCGTTTGACAGATGTAGTTTTTTCCTCAAAATTTTGCAACGAAAACGGGGATTGAGGTTCTCGCTCCTTGTTTCCTGACCGCTGCATTTTTTTTTTTTTGCGCCACGACTTGTCTTGTAGGGTCGCGATTGTATCCCTCCTTAATGAACCTTATAACGAGACATAATTGTCAGCAGGTGATATGGGAACGTTATCAGCAGGTGGCATCAGCAGGTGAGAAGACGATGATGTCAGCAGGCAGCGTACGGTATACATCATGTTGAGAATATCGGGATGGAGCCGAATGGCGGCAGCCGCGTGCATGTGTTGCCAGGTGTCGTTAAGAGGAGATCGCCGATACCAAATGCATTTCTTTTGTTTTTTCCCTTATTTTGTCCCACTTTCGTTGTCACTTGCCACGTTGGACCAAACTTGAGATTTATATTCACCATAATAATGATAATAAGTATTATGACTAAAAATATATTGATATAATGGTATATACTAGGTACTGTCCATTCTCATAATCATATTATATTATGCCTCCTTTTGTTGTAGAGACAGGCAGACAGACCTTCGTCGTATGTTGGCTGTTACAATAGGTTCTCCTTGACATTGTTGTTTGCAGAGATGATGTCTGATAGTGAATACGCTGTTTACAAAGATAGCGTCGTGCGATAGTGAACGCTGCCACTCCCCGCCCCTCCCTCCCCCGACCATTCCCCCAGCTACAACCTTGACTCGTGCATTGGTGATAGTCAAGTTTTCCTATAAAATGTACTGCATATACTCGCCATTACTCTCATCCGCAGCTTACCTAAATATATGACGGGTTTTGCATTTGTATCGGTTATAAAATTGATTTCTGTTTGTATGTTACATATGTTTAATGGGAAGAATTTTTTTTATCAACACGTTTATTGCTCACAGGCGCAAAGAATTGTGCATTTGTTGCAACTTTTCCCTTTATCGTAGTCAGCTTAGATATATTAATTGAAGCCTTCTGATTGGTATGCTATCAATCTCTAGTCAGGTATTAGTTTCCTTTAAAGGTTAGGTGATGAGATCTAAAACCCTTTTAACAGTTAGTGTTCCCTGTTTGTAATGAGCCTCGCAGAACAAGTTGAAAAGGTTTGTCAGGCTTTTGTTTATGAGTTCAGCTTGGAGGAGCCGGGGGGAGGGGAGGAGGAGGAAGACGGTGAAGGGAAGAAGGGGGAAGGGGAAGGTGGAAGGAAGGGAGGAGGGGTAGGGGGAAGGAGGAGGGGGAAGGGGAAGGGGAAGGACGGAGGCAGTGATGGCGTTCGGAGGCTGTGTAGCAGCGGCAGCACAGCCACATGGGATAACGGAAGCTCAATTACCTCTCTCATTTCCGGTCTTTCATGCTGTCCCTCTCTCTCTCTCTCTCTCTCT
>NC_061099.1:58630324-58662824 GCF_015104395.2 Macrobrachium nipponense | reverse complement strand
TCGTGGAATGCATTTGATCTGTATCAACACTTTAGCAGAATTTTCATGAATTTTCATAAAATAATTGAATAAGTGCTTTCATTGTAAGGGACATTGCTTTTGAGAAATTTATTGCGTTCGTGCTTCTACTTTTCTTTAGATTTATTTGATTGATGTACCTACAATGTAATTGTGGGTAGTATTTGGATATTGAATCTCATAGTTTTGTCTTATCTTTTGAGTCTTTTTGCACATTTTTGTTAATTACCTTTTTCCGTGGAGATGTTATTCTTTAAAAGAAGGTTTTCTGAATTACTAGATTTCTCTGGTGTAAATTTTCTACTTTTGATCTGCAAATAGCCCAGATACTTATGGCTGTCTGACCTCAGTTACCTCGTTTTTCAAAATTCAGAATTGTCCATTGTTACCAGTGTAGGTCTTCTCCCGTGATGCATATTCTTTTTGGCTAATTTTTTTTCAAAGGTTTTTGTTACGTAAACGATATGTGTATGCCTAATTCTCTTATTATTTTTCTGGTGACCATCAAAATATATTTATATAATTATTAAAAGTTTTTGGTTGCGTTTTTATCATCGTGTAGTGTATTTACATGGTTTTCATGGATGCATTTTCATTTGCTTGTACTTTTAGCGACTGAAATTTTCTGTTGTTATTTTTGCCCCTTTGTACTCGTTGGGATAGAATAGAAGTCGTCTGGTGGTGTTTGGAAGTTTGTGGATGCCCTGCCTTTGCCCTTGAACTTGCCCTTGACTCGGCCTTACCAACTTTGTTAGTGCGCTGTTTGTCCCGCTTCTCCTTTGACAGTGGATGCCTTGATCAGTAGACACTTAAGGTTCCTTGCAGCGTCCCTTCGGCCCCTAGGTGGAAGCTTTTTCATTCCTTTTACTGTACTTCGATTCATGTTCTCTACTTCAATTCATATTCTCTGTCTTCCATTTTGCCATCCACCTGTTCCCAACAATTGTTTCGCAGTGCAACTACGAGGTCTTTCTCTTGTTACACCTGTCAAACCTTTCTACTATCACGTTCCTTTTCAGCGCTGAATGATCTCATAGGTCCCATGGCTTGGCCTTTGGTCTAGATTCTATCTCCCATTCCATTCCAGTGATCAGGAGCGCTTTGCCTTCTGGGTTGATTTCTGCACAGTCGCAAAAATGATTTGTATCCTAGAGACGGAGAGAGTAATTTAGATGTGTTGACATGAATAGTTGTGTAATTTTCCTTTTGGTTCCAGCTAATGATGTTGCAGAACTCCTCCTTTTTCTTTCTTATAAGATATTTCATGTGCATCGCATGATCCCGTTCCCCGTCATGTACAGTCGCCTGCGCGGTCGTCTGTTTTCCATGTAGTTTTAATGCCTCGTTCGGTTGTGTCGCTTTGGTAGTGCTCAGGCGATAACTTGATCTTCTATTTAATGGGTTGGGTAGCGATCTAGAACCAGAACCGAAAACTTGTTTGTAAGAAACACATTTTCTTGGTATATGTCTTTCCTTGGGAATACGCTGACTGTATTTTGAGTTTCCGGGGCTGCCTGTCTGGGTTTTAGTCTGTGTGAGAAGAGACCTACTTACTTTTATCGCTGTGTTTTAGGCCTATGTGTAGTTTTCGTTTATGTTGTAGGGATGTCATTTGTATTACTTTGCTATTTGTGTGCATTTCAAGATTTCACAGACATCTGTTTAAGTATTGATAGTGGTTTTTTTTTTTATATGATGTTTAAATCTCTGTTTCATCTTAATCGATACTTAGACATTTTATATACCTCGAAAAAGATTCTCTTGTGAACCAATTTAAGATGTTGTTCATCCTGCAATTAATGAAATGTAATACGGTTCACTCGTTGGTAGGGAATTCCTCAAGTCAAGTGGATTTACCCTGTTTGGTCAATTTTGGTAGATGTTCTCTCTCTCTCTCTCTCTCTCTCTCTCAGTCTCCTCCTCTTCTTACGATCTCTCTCCTCCTCTCATCTTTTTGGAACCCAGCTGTCTTGTTATCGGAGTGTAGAATTTTTCGTGTGTTATTTGCCCATGTTAACCCAATTAAGCCGTCCTTTCCGTCATCTCTATTTACCTTTCCTTCTTCCATGCTCAGTTTCCTCGACTTTCTCCCTTATTGTCTTCGGTGGCTTTTACCCTGATGGAAAGGTTTCGATTTTCTCCACCTCCCTTCCCTTTCCTTTCCTTCATGTCCTTTCCCTTTTAGAAAGGAGGAAGTGAAGAGGAGATAGAGATAGCGAGAGAGAGAGAGCGCGGTCTGTCTGTGGTGGCTGTTAAATCTACTGCCTGTCTGAAGCTGACCAAGAGGTAACAAGGTTAGGGTGGCAGCAACTCCGTCCCCGGAGATTCTCTCTCTCTCTCTCTCTCTCTCTCTCTCTCTCTCTCTCTCCTTCTACTCAGTTGCATCACTTAACACGGTTAGCAACAATTTATGTTATTACTTAATATTTCGTCGCATATGGATAAAACTTAATTTAGAGTGGTCTAAATTTTGTTCATATTAGTTCAGTTATGGACTGTTCATTGTTCCCTCATTTGAACATGACTGATTTCCCTATACATGGGGTCACATAGATATTGTAGTCTTCTGCCTGATCTTTTCTTATTCAGTGTTCTTGCATTCCAGTATATTGTTTTATTATTGCAGCCACTGTTAAACTTACGAACATTGGTCTGCCAGGAGGACCGTTTCACAACTTGACGGTTACAACACGAGAAACTGGTACATGGCAGTGTTAGTTTGGCATTTCAACAGTGACAGGGGTGATTCTGTTCAAGTGAGTAGTTGGCCCTAGGTCCTGTGCCGTAGGTACCAAAGGATCCAGTGGAAGTTCAAATGTTGCTTTGGTAGAGAACCAAACAACATATCTAAACCGTAATTGTTTGAAAAAGAAAGTAGACGTTTCGAGCAAAATTGCGCCAAAGATAAGATGCTAGGAGCAACAATTGCAGCCTTCACTGTGCTCTACCAGCTGGCCTCCAATCCATTCCATCATAGGAAGCTGACCGTCGTTCCCT
This sequence comes from Macrobrachium nipponense, assembly GCF_015104395.2. Lineage (NCBI taxonomy): Eukaryota > Metazoa > Arthropoda > Malacostraca > Decapoda > Palaemonidae > Macrobrachium > Macrobrachium nipponense. The sequence continues at coordinate 58,659,809 of NC_061099.1, read as the reverse complement.
CCTACCGAAGGTTTTCCATTGCCGTACAGATTCTTGCTTGGCTGACGCTCATACATGTACATCCGCCATTGGTTGAGAGCTCTTCCGGTAATCCCTCGTTATGAGACGCCCACGTAAAAGTACGGCCTTTATGATCCTCCGATAGGTTTATTAGAGCAGTTTATCTGCACTTTAGCGTCGGCCTTCATGTTTCAGGAGAGCGTCTCTCTTTTAGCCCGATTAGGGAGCATATTCCTTCGCTCTGTTGGATACACGAGCGAAACTTTAAGGCACAGAGACACGTTCGTTCGTCTGAGTGGCATTGATCAGAGGATTTCCAAACGAAACCTTATAGCAAAGTCTGGTTTTCGTTCGAACGGGCAGCGTTTGACTTTATTTCGTAAGGACACGCGTTTCATTAAGACATGCTTATATATACTGTCATTCGGTTTAAAGGCTGTCCAATTACCAGACTCCTTCGGTTGAACAGAAATTAAAAGGATCATTGGAAGCTAGTTATTTAAACTCGGGTTCAGTTTTTGTCAAGCGCATTGGATTGCCCGGATTTCAATTCGTTAAACAGAGTTCACTGAGGCGCTCAGCAGTTGTTGGAACAGATTTCCGTTGACTGAGCGCCGTCTGGTTCAAGGGAACGATCCTCATTGAGTCCCGTCACATTCGACACGAGAAAAGGAGCCTTTCAAAAGCTGTTTTCGAGAGGAAATTTCCCCTGTTACCTGATCTGTTGGGTTGAATCCTCGTCTGTTTTTAAGAGAACCGAGACACATGAAATTGGAAGCACTCATTTTCTGATTCATTGGTATTCTCAGCCGTCGTAAGTTGGAAGACATGAATGGGCGAGAGATTCCGTAGATTTCGGGCATCGTAGTACGTCTTCTGGGGGAACTTTGCTGTCAGCCAGTCAAGCTGAACCACCCAGCCCAAATGGAATGGAAGAACTACTTGATTTTATTAAGCGTCTATGTGTAGTATCAGAGTGTTTCCTTTACATATACATTGCATAAGCTATAAATGTCCATCTATATCCAATTCCGTGAAGTCCTGATTTCTCGTCTGTGCGCTGGTTCGAATTCCACGAGAGGACGAAATTATCATCACCTAAAACATTCCCCTGCGGTTAACATATATAAAAATATATCAATTCCGAGGTAAAGTGAACTGGATAATTCAAATGCGCATTTGTAGCTTAATGCATATATATATATATATATATATATATATATATATATATATATATATATATATGTATATATATATATAGCCATCGCATAAGCAATGCTAGTAATATAAAAGGTTAGATGGCGTGTTCTGACCCAACATGTTACGTCGCCCCGTAACTTCTTGTGTGCGTGTGGAATATTACATTGTTATATATAATATACATACATATATATAATTATATATATATATATATATATATGTATAATATATCTGTATATATAATATATGTAACATTTTATTATTCATTTTTATTAAGACTTCTCATCTGGCTTTAAACAACCCGCAGCCACATCTTCCTTCGTTTATTCGGGATTATCATAAATCATCGATCACAGTCTCCGAATGGCTTAAACGTTTTCTTTCTACTAACCAAGCTTTTGAATTTTCCCCGTGTTTCCGTTTTCCCCGACTCTTCCATGGGCCTTCCGTCTTTGGAGAAACAAGTCGGTCTCGTTCTCGTAGGATTGAACCTTTCCCTCTCTTTCTACATTTTATTTTCTCCTAACTACAGTTTTCATTGGCCTTGGCAGCAGGAAAAAAAAAAAACAAAAAAAAAATATATATATATATATATATTAGGTTTGTATACATACATTCATACAAATTTGTGTTTTGTACTTTTCCCCTGTGTATGTATGTTGTGCATTAGATGCATATACAAAACACTGACACATTTTAGAAGGACAGAGTTAGTTTCGAAATTATGCAGACGAAACCCAATAATGAGGTTGATAAGCACACATGCTCTCGTTGTTGGATGTGACAAAGACAAACACGGGGGGCGTTTCGCCCTATGAGGTACGACAAAAGGGAGGCTCAATTAAGACATCATTATCTTGGAGGTCGAAAAATAAGCTTCTCTCTCTCTCTCTCTCTCTCTCTCTCTCTCTCTCTCTCTCTCTCTCTCTCTCTCTCTCTCTCTCTCTGTGCTGGATCCAAAAGCCTCGTTCCACATACATGGGAAGGCAGACCTTTCTTTTTTGCTTTTAGATTTATGCAGAGATAATTTTACTGGTTTAACGGTGTCAGTTGATACCGCCAAATATACTGTAAGCTTGTTTGGTTAGAGCCTTTACTAGCAGAACAGCCGCTCTCTCTCTCTCTCTCTCTCTCTCTCTCTCTCTCTCTCTCTCTCTCTGGGAGTTCCTACCTAATAGGTCAGGGGACTCCCACTCTTATGATGCCCTGATGATCCCGGGCGACACTATCACGTGCATTCATTCTTCCAGGGGTTTTGCAAAGGTCATGTCCAGGCCACCTCTATCAATCTGCTGCTCATCATCATTATTTCACCTACATATGAATCTAAGGTAATTCTCCATATGGTATCATTCTGGCTCATTCATGCCATCTTTTCAATATTCATCATAAAAAAAAAAAAAAAAAAAAAACGGGTAGTTCATTTTTCATATCATGCATGATTCATGTCCGTATAGCAATGCAGATCGAAGTGGACTTTATATTATAACTTTGCTCCCGTAGGCAATTTCAGTCTCTCGATTTGTCCTTTTTTAGTGTTTCACTAATTTCCAACGCAAGAGAATCTGGACTCAAAAGAGAACCTGTACTGCTTATCTTTGTTCCCAAATTTGAGAAAGATTCAACCTCGGAATTCTTCTCTCCCTCTTAAGATACTTCGACCCCTTTGCATACTCTGTCATCAGTACTTCTGTTTTTAGCTTTATTTTGAGTCCCATCTCATTTGGTATATACTAGCACAACATATTAAGCAATCATTGTTAATCATGGGGTGTTTTGCTGGTTAAAATAGTATCATGCGCTTGAAAAGCCTTCCGTGCCCCAGCGTCAGGCTTATGGCCAAATTTCATACATTCATTCAAAACCTTATCTGTATGTTCCAAGTCTGTCAAGTTGTTACCGTTACTTCGGTTTAAATTTTCTTTTCCATTCAGGCTACTTTTTTTATGAGAAAGGCAAATAGGAAAGATGAAACGACATCCCCTTGTAGCACCCCCTTATTTACTATAAATTTACTTGAGAACGCCCCATCAAAATTAACTTTGAATTTAATTAGATAATAGATAATTTTAGTGACCATTGCCTATTTAACAGAAATATATGGCGCAAGACTATCCATAATAGTAGTAAGTGGACGCCACATCGACAGGTACTTGGAGGTTTCATTAATGCTGCACAATAATACTAATTTGATCTGTGCCGCTTCTGCCTGCATTTTCTGTAGCCATCTTGTTCACCTCTTAAGCATTTTAAGAGATTCAGTCTCCAATCTGTTGAGAGAAACATACTGAATGTTTTCATTATTGTTGATGTAAGTGCACATTTTTCAGGTTATCATTCTTTGGTACTTTTAAGTATGACCTCCAGTTCCCAATTATTGTAGCTTGGAAGTCATTCCGGGAAGTGCTAAAACAGCAATAGCGAGTTTAAACATAGTTAGGCTTCTCTTGATTTTATATATATATATATATATATATATATATCTATATATATATATATATATATATATATATATATTATATATATATATATATATATATATATATATAGTGTGTGTGTGTGTGTGTGTGTGTGTATGTGTGTGTGATGTGGATATATATATAATATATATAAATATATATATATATCATATATATATATATATATATATATATATATATATATATATATTTATATATATATATATATATATATATATATATAGTGTTGTGTGTGTGTGTGTGTGTGTGTGTGTGTGTTTAAACAGTCAACAATTTTCTCTTGAGTTCGAGCTGGCCGATGATTGTACAACTCTCTCTCTTCTCTCTCTCTCTCTCTCTCTCCGATGTGTATGTATATATGTTTTATGTGTGGTAGTGAGGGATGAATGACGAGAATCGGATATGAAACAACGAGGCAATGCTGTCTTTTTGCGACGGTCATCTTATTTATTAAAGTCGTAATGACTGTTTGCTGGTTTTACATGCACTGATCTGAATTTAAGTGTATATATATTTTTTTTTTTTTTTTTTTTTTTTAATTATATAATATATGTGTGTGTAATCATATATATATATATATATATATATATATATATGATTTATATATATATATACTAAAGCTACCGTAATGTCATCATCTATGTTCAAATACGCTGTAGATATGTTCATTGCATGAACCGCCATTGCATCTGAAAGCGCTAATGTGACTTAATGTAAATTGATTTCAGACGTCCGTTAGTGCGTATTATGGTCATCAACATGACTGTCACGTATGCGTGCGTGTTGGTGTATTTGTAGTGCGGATTGTCATTGTTTCAGTCAATCGAAGCCAGAGACGGAACACTAATGCGTAAGGAATCCTGTTTTCATTAGGGGTTTCATATGCAAAGTTCTGTCAGCACTAGATGTGATCATTCCATTATATGGTCGTTGTACCCATAGGTTTTTTGTATGTATAGACATACATACCGTCTATGTACACGTGGATATGTTTGCGTGGTGTAGGTATGTGCGTGAGTACACATACACACACACACACACACACACACACACACACACACACACACCTCTCGATCAATAGCGGGCGGGGTCTTCCTAGGGTGTGCGACCCCTCCCTCTCTCTTACCCTCTGTTTCTCTCTCTCGCTCTCACTCTCTTCTCTTTCTCTCTCTCGCACACACCCCTCTGCCGGCACCTGCCTATACCAACTGTCCCACACACACACACACACACACACACACACACAGAAACACAAACTCACGCACAAACACACCCTTCTCAGGAAGTCACCTGCATGGTCCAGCTGAACAACCAGCTGGAATAGTTGTTACCTCTGCTCCCCCCCTCCCCCCTTTCCCATTTGGCTTACCACACCCTTACCTGTGCCCCCTTCCTCTGGCGTAAGGTATTATAGCGCTGTAAAAGAGAGAGAGAGAGAGAGAGAGAGAGAGGAGAGTTTACACAGCACTAGAACAGGAAAGGAAACTAAAGTAACATTTATGTTTCACTGACAGTAGGGCAGTCGAAGAAGCTTCAGAGAGAGAGAGAGAGAGAGAGAGAGAGAGAGAGAGAGAGAGAGAGAGACTGATGCATAAACAAGTTTTTAATGGGATTTGCATTGTTAGCTATAATGGAATAGTGATGACTTTTGATTGTGTCTAAAGACGGGCGCTGTATAGAGGAGAGCATTTGCCTTTCTGTTATCCATCACAGACTAGCTGCTTGAATATCAGCATACAGGAGACTTAGGATAGGACAGTGTAACATTGCAGCTGTATTTCAGATTTTTTTTATATGCGAAAGCGACTGTAACAAAGGCTAAATCGTTTTTAATGAACGACTGGAGCTGGTTTGAAAATTGGGTGGGGAAGAATAGAAAATGTTTTGTCATTTGTTATTAGTGGGATAGTTTAGGGATCATTTTATCTCGGCGGTCTAAATTTAGAAAACTGGCCATCGCTGTTGTAGGTGATTTTTTATGTAGACTACGTAATTTGTTTAAACAACATTGGCCGGGGAAAGTTTTTAGCTTAGATGAAGTGTGATTCCTCAAAAGCGAAGAAGTATCTGCAGGTGGCCGAAAAGCGTTGGCAAGTAAAATAGTGCCCACAAACCGTAAGAAAATGTGTTTTGACGCTGATCACGAAAATGGCTTATGAATATTAATGAGGAATCAATCGGCGTGCGTTCGGAAACCCTAAATATAATTAATATGATTTCGGTTGAGGTAAAGGCAGACATGTACTTCAGCCGAAATGAGTGGATTATGTTTTAGCTTTCCGATTTGATTCCTGATCCATATCCGTCAGCTGTTTTAGTAAACAAAGCGTACTTTCTCAATTTCTAATGGTTTCTGGAAGCTGTTTTGCTTATCAATGGTGCATTACATTATGCACACTCACACACACATACGCACATCTATGTATGTGAGTGTCATTTTAAAGTTTCTCTGTTAACATTTATATTCAGATGCAGTTTCTATAAATGATGCTTACATTTCTTTGTATGTGTATACATACATACATACATACATACATACACCATGTGTGTGTGTAATGTATGTGTATGTATGTATATATGTATGTGTGTATGTAGGTTTTCACCATACTCCGTAATCTTTTAGCGTGAGTGTGGCCAATAGGTGTTACCATCATAGTTTTCAGCAAGCATGCACTAGGTGAGGTTGCTTTGCCGGTGTCCGGTGTCCTTCGGCCACCCATCCACGTTCTGACCAGATACAATGTGGGTTAACGCCGCTAATGTAACGGCCAAAATTACAATAATCATGCTAATGCTATTGCCAGTATAAACCTGAAGTCACTCTCATTAGTGGATAAGTATCTCTCTCTCTCTCTCTCTCTCCTCCCTCTCTCTCCTCTCTCTCTTATTTATGTATATATATATATATATATATAATATATATAACTATATATATATATATAATTAATGTGTGTGAGAATAATACACACACATACTTACATGCACATACTTATTTAAAAAATGAGCTTAGTAACGTAATTACATGTCCGTCAACGAGAGTTTCATGAGGATTGGAAAAAAAAAAAATGCTAGCAGCTCGACATAGCACCCGCAAAGCAACTACCGAAATAGAAAACTTCAGGAGTTTCATGAGCGGTGACAAACGAAAGTTCAGGAAGTGTGTCTGATTCTTGTGTCATAACACGTTATTTGCAGTTTTTCCGGTGGTTTGTCCCAACTTAATGGATTTTTAAAACCGTTTATTACGCCATTAAATCTTTGTTTCTCTGATGAAGATCATTTTAGGAGTGGGTCTTTCATCCTTTAGTGAGTGAAATCTAACTCTTGTTTCTTTTATTCTTGTAGGTGCCGGGGTTGGGATAGGTTGCTGTTCTGTCTCCGAGATACATAAAAACGTATTTTCTGATTTGATTAATATGGATGCATTGCATCCGTATTGATAAAATCAACAAAAATTTGTATGTATCCCAAAGAAGAATGCGACGTTTTTCTTTACCCGTATTTGGGTATGAGAGAGAGAGAGAGAGAGAGAGAGAGAGAGAGAGAGAGAGAGAGAGAGAGAGAGTCTTTCTTCCTGAAGGATGCGGTAGTGAGTGTACATAAGTGTACAGAAAATATCTTCATATAGTTTTAGTCCACCTGAAAGCTAGTTTGAATTTTGCATAAACCATGGCCCGTGACAGCATGGTGGAACCATAGTGAAATGAATAAGTTTGACTTAGGAATGTGTGAGAAAAATCTTTCATCGCTTTCTTAAGAACTTCTGGGCTGTAAAATATCTCATCCCTTTGCATTCATCTTCATGTAATGTAGCAACAAATTTGTTCAGACCATGGCCTTAGGAATGTTTTAGTAAAAATAGTAGATTATATATCAGTAGGTACAAGTGATGCTCCGTAGTAGCTTCTTTTCCTCTCGAAAGCCTTTTTGCTAGAAAAATGAAACACTTGCGGATTTTGATCGTTAGAAAGTAATCCTTCCAGGTTTCTGGCGTTCCTTGGGGAAATAGCTGAAGTGCCTTGACAACAGCGTCATTAGTTCCTTTATTTTATCATTACCCTTGGTTTCTAGTGAGCTGAATATTTTCCACTGAAAAATCCCGAAAAAGAAATCTGCAGTCTAGTTGGATTTCTCAGACTTTTTTTTTTTTCTTAACTGAATATTTATCTTTGTATAATTTTCCTCGGCTACTTTTTGGGCTTTCGTGATTCCTTACTTTCGAAGACTGGCTTGCATGTTCTACAGTCCTTTTCCCCTTTTCCCTTTTTTTTTTTTTCTCTCTATTGCTTTTCTTCGTGTATTCTTAAACCCCTGTCATATGCGAATTGTCGAATTTTTATGGCGTGTATTTTCTTTTTATTAATGTCGGCCTTACATGTACGCCGTTAAGCTTCCTCGGTCGGTCGTTTTCTGTTATGCAAGTCGTTGGATGATCAATTTTTTTTCCCCCTCGGCAGCCAGGCATTGCTTTCTCAGAGTTACTGATGATGCATGAGGGAAGTGCGTGGCTATGAGGCCCTTGGTCCCCCCCCACCACCACCACCACCACCACCACCACCACCTTCTTACCTAGCCAAGTTTCACCTTATTCCACCTTGCTTATATTTTAACAAATTTCTTATTTTTCATTTATTTTCTATGTCTTAGTTTTGTGTTCTGTTATACTGTCTCTATTTTTAGTACCTTATTGAGTGCCTCCTTTCCCCTCTGACCCCTCCCTCTCCCATGCCCCCTCTCCCCTCAGTGTGTGCGAGGGTGGTGAGTTTTCCATGACATACATCGCAGAGACATTTATGACCTATTCTACACGGGGGAAATTCACGTCACGTCGCACACTTACTACTACGCGTGGTAGAATAAAAGATGAAACTCCCAAAACAAAGGAAAAAGGTCAACGTTCCTGCATATTTGGAAAGTGGGAAAGAGACCATACGTTTTTGAGAAAGACCGATAACGTTTTTGAAGAAGAGGCTGACATTTCAGAAAAGACCTTAGTTTTTTTGGCCATCGAGAAACCGAACGTTCCAGGAAATGGGACGAAACGCTTTTATTTATTTAAGGTCGCCAAAATGGTTGAAGGGAAAGTCGTTGTGTTAAAAAAAAAAAAAAAAAAAAAAAATTCCAGTGGTTTGGTTTTGGCATTCATCGATAAAGTTTTTTTTTTTTTTTCGTGGGGTGGGAGGGGCGGCGGGTGATATTAGGTTTGGGGATGGTAATATTTCGAAAGTTCAGTTTTCTCCCAATTCACCGATTTTGAACTGCCCCCTACAGAAGACGTATACAACGCTTTTTTCAGGGCGACTAAGGATGACCAAATATAGTTTGTCTATGCTATTGAGCAACTATATATAAATTTATATGATGCCACTGACTTTTATCACTGTGCTGAGGTATTCATCCATAATTAATATCCGGAGAGTTTGTAATTAGATGCCATATTCCTTTAATGGGCAGATAAAACTCTTTAATTAAGTAACGCTTGTTTTCATGGTATTTTTAGTCGCGTTTTTCTCTGGTGTTTGGAATTCCCTCGCACTTACAATACGTGCATAGAGGAGGAACTCGGGCTTCAGGGCGAATGAAGGAAATGGAAGATGCGTGATAGAGAAATGTAGACTTAAAGAACGATGGGGGCAGTAGATCTACGTACAATTTCACTTTAGTGCAGACACAGGGAGGAAGAGAGCGCATTTAAGAAGAATACAAGAAGATAGGGAAAGGAAAGGATGTGAACAGGAAAATGAAAAAGGACGCAAATAAAAAAAAAATCGTTGTGAGCCAAGAAACAAATCGGGAGAGGACCAGGAAAAGGAGAGTACACGGAACTTACAATAAATGGTTTGAGGTGCGCCGATGCAATTTTCGTGTGATGGAATGTCAGGTTTTTACGGCATATTGAATGTTGGTGGCGCGGGAATTGATCGAACGTACAGACTTTGCGTATTAAAAGGAAGTTGATTCGTCGGGAGTCTAAGGAGATGGGTAAAAGTATCAAGGAACGTAGAGCAGCAAGCGTCGACGGGATGTACAAGGAGAGGCTGCATGCATATGTATCCATATTTATGTGAGGTTGTTTGGCTGAATGAAGAGATCTTGGATATTTCGCTGAGAGGAAAGGTTCTGTTCCACGAGAAAAGGTAGACTTGCGAAGAGAAGCATTGTTAGCTGTGATTATACATTTTAAGGTAGAAAATTCTAATTTAAATGAATTACTTCTATAAGACCAAATTTTTTCCTGAAACGTTGTAGAAGAGTAAATCATTGAATGGGTTAATAGTTAGCAATACTTCTTTTAGCTTCGTTTCCGGAAGCCGGCATAGCGTCTGCACTCTACGTATATCTGCAAATGATTTGCGAATCACTTTCCGTTCCTTTATTTGATAACGCTTCTTTGTGCTCTCCATCTCTCGTCACGTCCCCTTTTGCCATTACGACGCTTCCGTTAAGAAATAGAGAAGAAAATAATAGAAGTGACCCCTGCCGTCATCGTCTTTAAACTGTACGTGGAAAGACTTGGAAAAACAACGCTTTTGAGCAATGCATACGTTATTGTTCCCCGTCCCTTACGACCTCGCCCTTGGTGGAGGACCTCTCAAAAGTTTTTAGAGGCCAATTTTTGAAGTGCAAGGCGCGCTGCAGTGATGCAACCGTCGCGTCGCCTGGCTTTCATGCAGCCTTCGCATATGGTCGTGGGAATTCCAAAAACTTAAAGAACCTATCAGTAGGAATAATTTGAATGTAAACATGCGGTATTTTTGCGTTAGTCTCTCTCTCTCTCTCTCTCTCTCTCTCTCTCTCTCTCTCTCTCTCTCTCTGTGTGGAAACCTAACTTTTTAATATACTATATTTGTAATTTATGCGTGTATAGATTGGTTTCCCAGCGTGCGGTGTTCATTTTTGCGGCGAAGGTACTATAAACAGACTTCTGCCGTAACGTTAATGGCGGAATACTTTATGTTTTGTAACGCTCTTCGGTTCTCCTTTAAAAGCTGAATTTTGTGAAGCCTTATTCTTGGTAATGCGCCTCATCTTAATGAAATAAAATAATGATTTCTTCTCGGTATACAACGAACGAACGAATTGTTTTATCTATAGTTAATTATCTGCAAGTAGTTCATTTTCCGATCAGTAGTTAATTAAGTACTTAGGTTTCTTGATCCATTCCATTACGGAATATTTATTGTAAGCTCTCATATTCACAAAACGTTCACCGGGTTTCGTAACCATTTTTATTTTGTCTTTATTTTATATTCATTTCTGCTCATTGATAATTCTGCACTTCGATGCTATGATTGTCCACATTATGTGGAAAGATTCGACGTTTCAGATTGGTGTTTGTCTGCTTCTGATTACTGCATAGTTTGTATTTCTAGTTCATGAACTGCCCTGTAGTGGATTATATTCAGTTTTTAACTGAGGATCGGTAGTTTTTTCTTGAATTTACTCTTACCCGGGCAAAAGGATCTATTACACCTTCCTATCATGCCGAGGTTTTTTATAGGGACTTTTTTTTTCTTATCTTTTTCATTTGGTTATGGGATTTTGTGTTTTTGGCTCCTTTAACCTCTTAGTTTTGCAGACTAAAAACCTAAATTAATGTGACTCAATCCTTATTCTTGCCGGGCTTTCTCGCTTTCCAGTTTTGACAGTTTCCATTTTCTCACTCGTTCCTGAAATGTTTTGACCGTTCCAATGGAATATTCATCTATTCATTTTTCTCCTTTCCTTTCCTTTCATTTCGTCTCATAATGTATTTGGTGCACACTTACTTATGCCAGCTGTTTCCATCTTCGGTTTTTGATTATGGCAAACTATTTTCGGATTTATTGCGAATTGTATGAATGATGTCTTATAATTATTTCGAAATGTATATTTTTGACTTGTTTAATAGTTTTTTTTCATTATTCCATTCTGATTTATACCAGTTACTTTCTTTTGCTTTTTCCAGAAGTTCTGGTGATTCATTTCTGTTTGACACTTCACTGTGTCACCGGCCAATGCCGGACAAAGTAACTTGACACTTTAGTTGGTTTCCTTTTCCAGTAGGATTATTTTTTTCTAATTATTTGCTTTTTCTTCCAACTCTTACTCTTGGCTTATGCAGTCTCTTTCCTCTGTTTATCCCCACTATCTTGATTTCTCTTTCTTAATTTTAAATTCGTCCCACGTTCTTTTGAACTCGAGTCTCAGTTAAATTCTATTTTGGCTCTTTTGGTTGGACATATTAAGGGCCTCACATGAATCAGGTCATGGAGATTTTGGCTCGGTTATCTCTCGGGAGTAACCATTATTGTAGTACGAGCTTGAGGGCGCGCGCTACACTGCGTTGGAACCCGACGCTGCCCGTCATGTCTTCCCTACCCTTCCGATCCCCTACCTGCCCCGCCCCCACCTGGACGGACAAGCAAAAAAGATCACTCGGACTTTATTATTATAGACTCCAAACATTCCCATCTTCTAAGATAGTTTTATTGCCAACGTTCAGGTAATGTTTTCGAGTTCAAGGTGGAAGTTGTCATCTTTTTCCGGGCGTTGCGCCGTGACGTTCACCCGCCGGTTTCGGCAGCGGTGGATCTTTCCGTCGCATGCCTACCAGATATTTCCATGGCTAGTCGACATTAGAAATAATCCCCATAGTCAACACGAGTCGACCGAAGTTTCTCTCCCCGGTTCAATTTCTCGTCTACCGTGACTCTTAAGAACTTAATGGGGTCACAAAAAAGAAAGTTTGAAACGACGGGTTTTATTTTATTATTATTTTTTTTTTTTGCATATTCTTTAGCCTGTTATGTTAGACTGGGGTGTGTGAATATTCTCTCTCTCTCTCTCTCTCTCTCTCTCTCTCTCTCTCTCTCCTCTCTCTCTCTCTCATAGTCTGGCTTTGTTTCTTGGCTTGTGAGAGAGTGATAATTTCGAAGTCATTCTGCAAACACCTCTCGAAATCAAATAGGAGGGTTTGGCAAGATTTTGCATATTAACGTTTATGAGCTGTGATTTTGGGATTTCTTCTCTTCCCTTGGTATACAGTAATTGTAACTGCACAAACTTTCACCGTCAAAGTATGGTTTCTTACCAACAAAGATCGGTTGAAATAGAGATCAAATTTGGCCCCGCAGTGCAGTATTGTTCGACTGTTCTACATCCTTTCGATGCATTGAGAAGAAATTTCACTCCGTCACACGTGCGTCAGGATTGTGGTTTATAACCAGCTCGTCGTCAAGTTGATGATCATTATTGTGTTTGTTGACTGGGTGTCCAAGCAGATGAACCAATGCTGGTTCATAGAAGCCTTGAGACGGTATAGCTTCCTCTTACATTTTAGAGAGGATCTCTGTGACCGAGAATTCTTTCCACACCGGATTGCCTGTTGGAAATAGTTCTTCTGATGAATGCTATGCTGCCTCATTTTTGATCGGAATGTTTCAGTCGTTGGTAGTTTGAAATAAGAAGCACTTCTTCCTACTTCTCTCAGGAAATTTACTTTGGATCCACCAAACCACCACAACCTTATGAATTCTGGCTTTGGTATTCTCGGAGTTCTTTTTTTTTTATCCAATAACTCTTAACATTTTAAGAAGACATTGTTTACTCTCCTTTGGAATAAGCATTATTTTTAAATATTTTGTTATTCATTTCCCTCGACCTTAATTAGAAAAATAATTTAATGTTAACCCCTTGTCAGCCCGAGCATATTATTGTGGAACTAAATGGCCAAAGGGTTACAATCCCAGCTGCAGGTTTTTCAGCAAAACATCTGTAGAGGATCCGCTCTCCTATTCGAGTGGGTATCTCAAGAAGTCCTGTATAAGGGATCCTGCTTTATTTAAATTTGCTAAGGGTGTTATTCATATTAGAAGTCTTATGTAATTTAGATTTAGTCTTTCAACCAACTGGTTAAAGTCTTCTACAATTTCGAAAGCACAAGTGTTTGTTAACCACGGTTTTGAGAGCCCAATCTTGCAGTAACGATCTGATGTTTCAAGAATGCATAGTTTTTTTGCTTAATAAACTTCATGATCTTATTTTTGTTGACAATTAAAACTGGATTTAAATGCATCGTTTAAAATTGGTAAAAATATTGCCACAGTCAGAAGATTCTTGCCGAACCGATACTTGTAACATAATTGTAGGAGGAAGTTTTTGGCCCACGAAAAGTGATTTTTCTTTTTGGTATTTGGAGAGAGATCACATTTGAAAACAGTTGTTTTGTACCATTTTGGATTCTCGGTTTCTTTATATACCTTTTCCTATCTTACAACTGCAGTTTAGAGCTCAGCCCGAAGTATCGTTGAAGCTCATCCTTCAAACAAAACGACGCACTGTCGGTTTTCCCGAAAGGAACTATCAATTTAAGCCAGAGCGGCAACAGATGGATAAAGTAAGCGTTTGTCAAGAACAACTCCCCACCCCCACCCCATTCTCTCTCTCTCTCTCTCTCTCTCTCTCTCTCTCTCTCTCTCTCTCTCTCTCTCTCTCGTTTTGATCCATAGTTCCCATTATGATATGTGGTGGGTGAGGGGAGGTGCTAGGGTGGCCTTTCCGTGTATCAGTGAAGACATACGATTTCCCCTTCTTAAGGTCATCTGTATCCCGTTTCCATCCCATAGTCTTTCCATCCCAAGACCGTATTCTGACCGTCTTTACATACTGACATTTATCTTCTGTCAGATGACTACCGGTTAATTTATGTTGAAACCTGTTTTTATCCACTCTTCGTGTTACTTTTTAGTCAGAATATCCTTGAATCAATCTTGAGTAAAAGATGAGCGACGTTTTCCTACTGATTTAACTTTTTCCTAAGCATAATTCTCTCCTTGCAGTTCTTGTAGTAGAATCTTGGAAACGCGCTCTTATTCTTAGAGTCTTTATTGCTGGGATCGGTACGTTTGTCACGAGGACTGTTTTTATAATAAGCATTACATTATCCTCTGCCCAAAGCTCGTGGCTTTCCTGTGGGATTTACAGGGAAATATCAGTGCCGGCAAAGATCTGATCCGTTTCATCTTATGAGAAAGTCTTGGGCGTACTCTCTCTCTCTCTCTCTCTCTCTCTCTCTCTCTCTTCTCTCTCATTCAGCGTATTATGCTCTCCACCTCATATTCATTTTTCTGGTACCTCTCTCCCCCCCTTAAACCCAACCCCACTGTTCACGTAGGATTCTTTTCAACCAGGCGGTTTTAGAGGAGGAAAGGAGCTTGTGTAGCTTGTGAGGGGTTGCTGGGCCCATGGACGGTTCTTTTGAGGGAGATGGGAGCAGGGAGAGTCGTAGTAGGAGGAGATGGAGGAGGGGGTGGTGCGGCGGTGTGGTGGTCCCCCATCTCTCGACCGTGGATTTGTCGGCGAGCGCTAACGACCTTGTCAATGCCGATGTCGTTCAGGAGAGGGGAAACAAAAAAGGGGAAACTGGTTTGGTGTGTTTACCTACTTGTTCACACCAGCAGCGAAGGGGGATAAGGGTCTGGATGAGGAGCAGAAAGAGGAATAGGGTAATGGGAAAAGAAAACAGAGAGAGAGAGAGAGAGAGAGAGAGAGAGAGAGAGAGAGAGAGAGAGAGAACTGGCCTAACATAGTGACACACACATCACACATCGCTTTGCCATAAAAGTGGAGAACTGTCGCTAGAAGGGAACTGACGTTACGCACAATGGTTATTGACGTTAAAAAGGGTGGAGGGGGTGCGGGTGGAAGATTGGCGTCACAAGAGCAAAAGGTCATCTATCCATGGAGAACGAATCGCTGGGTTATCAACCCGAAATGGCACAAATTAACTGGGAGGGGACAAGAGAAGAGATTTGTGGTTAAATTATTTAACGAATCCTCTCTTTGTTTCCATTTCTTTCATTTTCCTTTCGTTGTTGCTATCTTTTTCACCTTTCGTGTATATATATACATATATATATATATATATATATATATATATATATATATATGTATATATATATATATATATTATATATATATATATATATATATATATATATAATCTATATATGAGAAAGACAGAGTCAGTTTCGTAGACTGATTACGGGGCTCATTAGTGTTCCTTGGCTTTGAGTGATCCTTTCCCCATTCCCCTGTGTTACAGTTGGTATCAAAACCCGCGTAACTAAGTTTTAGTGTGTTTATCCAGTTCTTAGTTTTTCATAGCGGAAATTTTAATAACGAGTAATATTAAGTCAGAATTTGATTCTGATATTTTGTTAACATTATCACGGAGATTTAAAAGAAAACATTAATTTCACAATAATGAAGTCTTCTCTCTCTCTCTCTCTCTCTCTCTCTCTCTCTCTCTCTCTCTCTCTCTCTCTCTCTCTCTCTCTCTCTCTCTCTCTCTCTCAAACGCTGGGAGTTATTTAGCCGGTGGAAACGCTTCCCTCGTTTCTTCGATTGTAGTCTTCATTCTCCAAGAGCGTGGATGAATCAGTCGACTCGGGGCATTTATGGGCCAGCTGTCATGTTATTTCCGATGACAGCCAAAATTCAGTAAATGTTTGTCCATTCGCATTCCTTAGTGAACTCATTATATTACATTTCTTCTTGATCTTAAGCAAATGACTAAAATGACGACGATAGAGGTAAACACGACGGAAGTACTACTTACACCTAATTTCTTGAAGAAATGTATTGACATCCCCAGACCTCGAAGAAATGTAGTGACATCCCCAGACCTCTTGAGTAATTAGTGTTGCACTAGTCATGTGAATGAACTCAAATCTTAAAAACCTCCGAAGTCCCCTCTTTCTACAAGTGTTGTTCCGTCTGTGCAGTCTAATGGAAAGGAAAATCAGGCTATTTGAGACAACGTGGTTGCGAAGGGCAATGATGAATAACGCCAACGCACAAACGAAAGGGATTCCGGGCTGACAGTTTAGACGGATGTCTCACTTAGTGCCAGTACATTTCTGTGTGTGGTTCGTGTGCGCGCGAGGGCCATTGAGCTGATGCGTATTGACAAGAATTTCTTTGAACGAATTGTTTTTTTGAAGACAGATTTCCCATTTCAAACTAATAAATTTTCTCTCTCTCTCTCTCTCTCTCTCTCTCTCTCTCTCTCTCTCTCTGGCTTGAATTTTCTAATATTGAATGGCATTTATGGTAATGAGGAAATAAAAGGGAGGCTGAGACAGTGGGAATATTAGAGAGTTGGGGACGGTCTGTCTCCCTCCCTTCTGCCCTCTGTCAGTAAAAGGAAATAAA
Organism: Macrobrachium nipponense; assembly: GCF_015104395.2. Classification (NCBI taxonomy): domain Eukaryota; kingdom Metazoa; phylum Arthropoda; class Malacostraca; order Decapoda; family Palaemonidae; genus Macrobrachium; species Macrobrachium nipponense. Next base: position 58,642,932 of record NC_061099.1, on the reverse strand, counting down.
TAAAAGAAAAACGAAGAGAGGCTTGCTCTTCACATTCTTGAAAGGAAGGCAGGAAATGCAAACACAAAGCCCAAGTGATGTAGAAGTGGAAATGAAAGAAGGAAGGCAATTTGTTTATTTTAAGCGATCGCTGATGACTACATTTAAAAGCATGCGACGGAGGAAATAGTAGAATAGTGAATTTCCGAAAATGTCCAATTTAAGAGTTGCTGCCATGTGACCACGTTACGTGAAAGCCGCATTCTCTCTCTCTCTCTCTCTCTCTCTCTCACTTTGCCGATGACCACGGTTGTTGTGGGGCAAGATTTGCATTACATCTCTGAAAGTTTTCTCTCTCTCTCTCTCTCTCTGTCGACGACCACATATGATATGACTCCTGTCACCAGTTAAAGTATTAAATAAGTCATTCATGCTTCTTTTTATCTCGGGAGAAGTGGAGGTACTTGGTAATCGTGCATGTATGCGTTTGCGGCCGGCGCGCGCCTCACTGTGAGAGGGAGAGTGAATTGTCAAGAGATTGACAGTTGTTAGCGTTAGCCAACACAGTAAGCCTCAAATCGTAGCAACAATTGAACATCGAGGCCTATAATCACGTCAGACAGAAGGAGAAGGGAGCGGAAGGAAAGAACGGTTTTCTCTCACTCAAGGAAGGAAGGAAGGAAGAAGTGGAAGGAAGGAAGGAATGAACGAAGGGAGGGTGGGAAGGAGGAGATGGAGGGTCGGGGGAGGGGAAGACGTTGTAATTTGGAGACTGTGTTCTTTGGTAATGGAGGCATTGTAGGCGTTCATCGGAATTGTCCTTATCAGAAGAGATCGAGCCTTGTCTCGGAGAGCTCTCTCTCTCTCTCTCTCTCTCTCTCTCTCTCTCTCCTCTTCTTCTCACGGAGGTTGTCTTGATAAAATGTGATGCAGTGTTCATAGTTGTCTTTTCTTAACATTTTTTGTTTTTAAGACTCGTATTTTAATCGTTTTGAATATATTTAAAATTAATTTCTTATTTTTTTTACATAGATTTATTTATTTATTTATATATTTTTAATACCTTACTTGACTGTTTCTACCGTCTGCCGGTCCCATGTAATATTCAGCGTTATTTGTTTGAATTTCTTTCTTGGAATCCCCTGCATGTATTAGACCCTTTATGTTTTTTGTGGTTTTGTTTTTGTTTATTCTTTACCTTTGACCCCAAGTCTTTGCCATTTGAAGATTCGTCTTATGCATTTGCATTTGTTATCGTTGCAAGTTCAAAAATTTGATACCTGCTGGTGTGAAATGGATGAAATGAGAGAGAGAGAGAGAGAGAGAGAGAGAGAGAGAGAGAGAGAGCTCTTTGTGTTTAGCCTCTGTAACGGTTCATCACGATGTGGTGCATTGCGGTTTCAATAAGAGAGAGAGAGAGAGAGAGAGAGAGGTTGTTTGTCAAATATGCCATATCATTTGTTGCGATGGGAATTTCAGCGAGACGCGCAGCCTGACGGGAAAGAGAGAGAGAGAGAGAGAGAGAGAGAGAGAGAGAGAGAGAGAGAGAGAGAGAGAGAGAGAGAGAGAGAGAGAGAGAGCGTTTGTCAAATATCCCCTATCATTTGCCATAATGGCAGTGAGTTTATGAGTCCATAGGGGGCCTGCGAATCGCTTTGAGAATAGTTGAAGGTAAAAACGAAAAAGCGAATTCTGCTTTATTCCCTTCGACAGGTTAATAGAAGAGTTCGAAGGGATGAGAACATAGTGGAAGAAGAATGCTATGTTTATTGTAAAGTCAGTAATAAAGACTGAAAGAATGAGTGGAAATGGAATTTTGTGAGGAGTCGTGGATGATATAACCATAAATGGCGTGTATTTACAATTAGAAGCAGTCACCTGGAACGGAATTTTTAAAAGATGCCTTGGTATGATAAACTTATATGAAGCGACGGTTTAGATATTGGTTATAAATAACAGATGCGAACATCTTGCAAATCAGAGTAGGATGGATTGTTATTTTAAATAATGTAAAAAAAAAAATCAAGGCCAGCATACATTGGGATAAGGAGCTGTGTAACCTTGTAGAGGTGCAGTGGCTTAAACCTACCATAAGACTGCTTGGGGGTTATGTTGGAACCTCTGTGACCTTTTAGGAAGCAATAGGCTTATGGATGGTACAAATTAACAGCTCTGAGGGCTCACGACAGGCCTAGCAAGCCGGTGAGCTGCATAAATTGCTCATGAACCGCACGACTTACTTCAGGACAGACCCATTGATCAAAGGATGCCCGGGCACATCCTGACTCGGAATGTTATTGGACATGGACAGGGAAATAAATCTTTGAGATTAGGAACAATTAATCTAAGTACTTTGAGAGGTAAGGAGGAGGAGGTAATCATGATGATGGAGGAAAGAAAAATAGACATTTGGGGCTGTGTGAAACCCGTTTACAGGAGAGGAGGAACAAAATATTGCATAACAATTACCAATTATTTTACAAAGGTGGAAGAACCGCACGACACGGAGTAGGTTTTATTGTGAGTGAAGAGCTAGCTGGAAAAATTAGTCATCTAGAATTCAAATGTGATAGGATTATTAGCATTTCCTTAAAGTTAGGAACATTTCAAGCCAGCATAATTCAGGTGTATGCACCACAGCAGGGCCGCCCTCAAGAAGAAAAGGAAGAATTCTACAGACATCTACAAGAAGTAAAAGATTCTGTCCCATATGTAGAGAATACATTAATAATTGGAGATATGAATGGACATATTGGGCAAGGACAGGACAGGCATAGAGAGCATATTAGGACCATTTAGCATTGGAGACAGAAATAGAGAAGGAGAAAACATAATTGATTTTTGCATACTAAACCAGATGTCCATTATGAACTCTTTCTATAATCATAGAGACAGCCACAAGTGGACGTGGTACGATGGAACTCGGCTTTAGGAGCATATACTGAAAAATCAATGATTGATATGGCAATAACAAATAACAAAAATATGGTCAGAGATGTAAAAAGCATCCCCTCTGTGTCATTCGATTCAGATCACAGGCTTCTCTTAATTAATTAAAGATGACAAAAACCCAAACCAATTAAAAGCCAAGTGAGAGAAAGACTTTATTTTAGAGAATATGAGCGAAGAGGAGTGCTTAGTTAGATATCAAAACGAAATAAGTAGAGCTAAACAAATGCAACAGGATAGCAATGACCCAAATGAAAAATGGAGACACTTTGAGAATGGCTGTAGTGGGTGCTGCTAATAATACAGTGCAAAAGAAAAGAGTTCGAGGTAGGAGGAAAAAACAAAACTGCTTGGTGGACCCCCACACTAAAGGCCGCTGTTTGCAAACAAAATGAAACTCTTCAGAAAAGTGGATGAAAACTTTGAATTTGGAAGATTACAATAACTATAAAGAAGCGTCGAGAGAAACGGAAAGAATAAAAGCTCAAACAAAAAGAGAAACATGGAAAGAACAGGAGAAGATCTGGGAAATGATCTCCAAGGTACCAGAAAAACTCATATATAGCACTGCCAAAAACTATAGAAAGGGAAGCCAACCACCCTCTTATGTAATCAAAGACCCTATGGATGGGACAATTTTAACCGAACCCCGAGAAATTGAATTAGGATGGAAACATCACTTTGAAACACTACTAAACAACGGAAACAATGACCTTGAAGAGCATGTAGAATTTGATGTGGTTGGGGATGCAGAACCTGACATAACAACACTGGAGTTAAAAAATGCTCTCAAGAGGATGAGAAATGGTAAGGCCCCCACCCCCTGGAGTGGATACAATACCTGTAGAGCTCCTTAAAAACATGGGGGAGGATGGAGTCATCTGGCTACTAGAGCTAATCGACATACTCTGGAATGGGCAAATGCCACCTGAAGACTGGAGAAGAGATCTAATATGCCCAATCTATAAGAAAGGTGACAAGACAAATTGCAGCAATTATAGAGGAATATCCCTAATGTCACATGCTTTTAAAGTATATGAAAGAATACTTGAAACTAGATTGAGAGGATATGTTGAACCAAAGCTGGTGAATGGCAAAACGGTTTTCGACCAGGAAGAGGGACAACTGATATGATTTTCTCCCTCAAGATGATATTTGAGAAGAGCTGGGAATGGGACAGGGATAGATATATTGCTTTTATAGATCTAGAAAAGGCTTTTTGATAGAGTACCAAGAATGAAAATATGGGATGCCCTTACCCTATGGAATCCCTGAGAAACTTATAAGAGCAATTTATAACACCTATCAAAACATCAGATCCAGAGTAAAAACAAATCAAGAGAATGAAGACTGGTTTGAAATAAAATCAGGAGTAAGACAGGGCAGCGTCCTTTTTCGCCACTTCTTTTTATATTGTTCTTAGATAAATGTATGAGGGAACTAGGTGAGGATGAAGCTGCAGATATGACCATCAACCTTATGTATGCAGATGACCATGCAATGATAGCCCTCAGCGCAGAATCTCTCCAAGAAAACGTCAACAACTGGAACGCGATCTTAACAGCTAATGGAATGCGGATCAACAAGAATAAGACAGAGATCATGCACTTATCACGAACACCAAGTAACGTAGATGTAGAATTAGAAGGTCAGACATTGAAACAGTGTAGAAATTTCAAATACTTAGGAGTAGAGTTTAGTGGACCAAAACGATTTTCAAAAACTGGAAACAACTACCCGAATACAGAAATTCAGTAACAACCTGTATCTGCTCTACCCACTAATGAAAGACAGAAATATACCTCGCAAAGTGAAAACCATAATATACCTCTCTATTTTAAGACCAATATTGACTTATGGCCATGAATCATGGACATTAACATCAAGAACTAGAAGCCAACTTCAAGCAGCTGAAATGAAAGCCCTAAGACTCATAAAAGGTGTAACAAGACTAGATAGGCTACGAAATGAAGACATTAGAAGAGAACTGGGAGTGGAGGGGATACTAGATTTTGTGGAGAGAGGACAGCTTAGATGGTTTGACACACCAAAAGAATGGAGGAGGAGCGATATCCTATAAGGTTTTTGGAATGGACACCGGAAGGAAGGAGACCGGTAGGAAGACCAAAAATGAGATGGCTACAAAACATAGAGAGAGGAGTAGAGAGGAGAGGCTCTAGTTTGCGGGAAGTTGATGAGATGAGGCTCTGATGATCGCCAAGAATGGAGACTGTTTCCTGAAGCAGGACGACTGACAGGCCTGGAGGCCTACCTGGCGTCTGGTGAGAAATGGTGAGAAATCTTGAACTAGGAGATGAACAGGCATGAGAAGCCATAAGAATGCGAGAGAATGGAACCAGTCAGGTAATTGGGAGTAGTGAGAGTAATTGAGAAAATGGTAGTCTGGAATTGGAACTTAACCAGTGACATTGCGCATGCCTTGGAAAATGTTAAAACTGTGTAATATCTGCAAAAGGGAAAGTGAAACAACGCAGGATCAGCAAGTACAGAAGAAAATGATCGAGGATTGACAGGGGCCTTTGCAGCGTCTCAAGATGCTGAAGGACAAGTTAGTGCCTCTGGATATAGGAAGTATGATGGTCACTGATTATAAAGACAGGAAGTAAAGTATTACTCCAGAAAATAAGAGAGAAGAAGAAAAGAGAGAAAAGAGGGAGAGAGAGAGAGAGACAGAGAGAGAGAGGAGAGAGAGAGCAGGGGGGGGGGTAGGGGGGGGGAGGCAGTTTCTCGAGGGCGCGTTATTTTAAGAAAGACTGAGACTGTAGTCCGCTGTTCCAATATATAATAGAATTGGCATGTGTTTAACCAAGGAAAATTTTTATTATTATTATTATTATGGGTGCTGCAGCTGGTTGAAGCATAGCCACACAAATGGATGATTCATATTTATTTCAAATGATATAAAAACAAGATTTTAACAGTTTTAGAGTAAAATGTTACGGAATAAATTGAATAATCATGCAAATCGCATAATTCCAAAAGTTTCATGTATCAAATTGATCCGATTTTATCAGTTCTGGAAACATATCTTGAGATAGAGATACGTAAATTCGACGTGTGGATGTCAAGTCTAACTCAAAATGGAGTTGCTAGATCAGAGTAAATTGGTATTTGTTCATAACTTTGATTATCAGCAATAGAAAAATTGGATTATTGTAAAATTCAAGTCAGCGCATTAAAAGAACCTTGTTAAATTCATTCGTACATATAAGGTTTTTTTATTGCTTGCCCAACTATCTCACGCCCAATGAACATTTTTAAAAAGGTTTTGCATTGAATAGTTATAAAAAAAAGTGATCCACCGCCTGCAAAATTCCATGTCAAACGTTTGATTTGTGGTGTGGACCACGTCAATTTTCTTTCGGTCTGCAGGCGCTGTTTTTATGAAGTAATTAATGTTAGAGCTTGTAACAGCAGTGGTGTGCGTGCAGGCAGACCGCCAAGTGGCGTGCGACGTAATTATGTTCCATAGTTCTCGCTGTTTTAGTTCCTCCTGCAGTCGTTGGCTGACATTACTGAGTGTCCCAGTCCTCATTCCTTCCTTCCACAACTTCCCAAGATTTTGATGTCAACTCCGTCTGTCTGTCTGTTTTTTTTTTTTTTTTTTTTTTTTTTTTTTTTTTTTTTTTTTTTTTTTTTTTTTTTTTTACCGTTTCTCATCAATATCTTATTACGATTTATTACTCCCTCACGAGCTCACTTCGTTATGCGTATGTAATACATATTCTCTTGCAGTGCAATGTTATGAAATTATAACTGTGTATGCGTATACACATATATATATACATATATATATATATATATATATATATATATATATATATATATATATATATGTGTGTGTGTGTGTGTGTGTGTGTGTGTGTGTGGTGTGTGTGTGTGTGTATACCATATTTGAGGCTCGTGAGGATGTTAGCATCCGATGTATGTATATATATATATATATATATATATATATATATATATATATATATATATCTTTTAGCTTTTTTATGAATCCCAAGCTTAGATGTGCTGTCCTAATCAAGCCTCTCACCATTGGCCCATATAATGAAGGTACGTTGGTCTGAGCTTTAGAATGGTACGTAAGATCCAAATGGTTTAGAATTGTTCTCTCGGCCATTAGTATTACCATTATTTTCAACTGTATGGGTACTCTAGGATTATGATATTTATATACATTTTTAGGGTTCCTTGTTTTTTAAAACAACTTTTCAATTTAAATTAAAAGTGGCACTGCACATCTCTTTTTTCGTGTTTTACACATATGTGAACGGTTGCGATGATGGTCTATGGCTGTATATTTACTTACATTGCAGTTTTTGTTTTCGTATGGATTGCAAATACAAGGTCAGATCGAACCCTGTGATATTTTGCGTGCTTCCTTTCATATTTTTTCCCCGATTTTTGGTTGGCAGACCCATTTTCTTGTTCTGTTTCATGCGCCCATCGTTTCCACATCCTGTTATAATCCCTGAACCGCTCTCCCCCCCCCCCCCCCCCCCCCCTCTCCCCCCCCCCCACCCCGCCACCAGGCCCCATGGTAACTCGTCCCCCCACCAACTTGGGGCTCCTACTCCTGTTCGTGACGTTCCGCGTGGCCATGCGTTCCGTCCCGTCTGGTGATACACAGCCGATCTGTTCCCCTCGATAGGAGACGTAGACGGGACCTTTCGTTGTGGAATAGTCATTACTGGGTGTTGCATTGCACGCAATGGATTGCATTGTTCATTGTCAGGCTTTCTGTTTCTATTCCTTTTTGCGCGAACACGTCGCCATTTCTTGAAACTTCTCGTCATCATTGTGTCGTCATCACTGTGCTCGAACGCAGTCATTGGATTCTTCTGGCCCCACTCAGGTTCAGAAGTCGTCTCGAGTAGTAGTCTGGGATTGCTAGGTTTTGCATTCATGATTCTAGTGTCGACTGTCTCTCAATTTCGTCAGTGAACAAGCAGCTACAGGAAGGGCCTAGATATCCAGGTGGCTCTAGAATTTGCTCAAGGTAAAGGTGATTGGCGCTGCAGGTTAATTTGGTTCAGGGGTTTGAGCACAAATGGGCCAGTGACCATTGTCTTATCCTTCCCTCTGCAGCCATCCCTTGCGGGGAGGGGGAACAGGTTAATAGATTGCTGTGACACCATCCTCCACAAGAGATATGCCTTTTTGTATGTATTTTATAAATTGATACGAACTCCTCCCATGTCATTCTATCCTTAGGGGTAAGTGTTCAGTGTGGTAAGTTAAATGGCGTTTTACGGCTTTCAGCACATGTGGGTGTCGAGTGGCACGTGCAAAGGTCCTCTCCAAAGATGGAACAGTTCCATTGATATCGTTGACTATATTCCTTGTGGGCCTCTTTTTATTCCCTTATTTTCTTCTTAGAATTTGCCTAGTAATGAAATTTCCCTAATAGCACTGCTATCTTTTACAAATGATATCAAGACTTAGAGAGAGAGAGAGAGAGAGAGAGATGCTAAAGTCATATTATAGTTCTTAAACCTCGATGCTAATCTTTTGCAACGTCCGTGCTTTCGTATCTAGTATCAGTAAAAGTGTGTTCGCACACGCGTAGAGTTGACGACGAAGTTAAAGTGCTTTCCGGTATTAGCATAGTAAATGTTTGCGTGTTTATCTGTTCCCAGCGTCTTTTTTTTTTCGTAGGTTTCTATTTGAAGGGTCCTTTTCTTTTTATCTCTGTTGACAATAGTCCGGACGAGGATAACAAAAATGGAAATGTATATGGAGAGCGGTTTTGAGTGTTAGCTTCCATGTTATTGTGATAGAGGTGGAGATTGAGATAGAGGGGGAAGGGTACGACTCTCTCTCTCTCTCTCTCTCTCTCTCTCTCTCTCTCTCTCTCTCTCTCTCTCTGCTCGTTCGGACATGTAAATAATTGCTTGTGAATTATTGTCAGTATTAACAAAGTTTATCCGCTGAAGGCTAACGAGGATTATTTTAGTTGTCGATGTTGCTGTGTGACAGTGGAATCGTGGTGCAGTTTTTCATCCCTTGTGTTTTCATCTCCGGATCCAGAGAAAACAGAGACTGCTGGAACAAAAAGAGTTTGTTGTAATTTGAATATCAATAGCAGCTTTATTAATAAAGCCACATACTTGCTCAGTTTCTCCATAGGTCTTTTCTTGATCAACTTCGTTTGAGCCATAACACAAAGGAAGGTTCGCTACCTTATTTCTTGATGGGTGATCCGGAACTACGCGCATGCATATATATATATATATATATATATATATATATATATATATATATATATATATATATATATATACACACACACATATACATATATATATATACACATCATACATACATACAACATACATACATACATACTCAAGCAATTACCTTTGGAAGTGTAAAATGTTGTCCTGATGTGCCACAAGTCTATCAGCATTTGTATAGATTAATGTTAACTTATGCCACGTGTTTATAGGTAAGTTTTACATTTAATTCACATGATTTTTCTTGTATTACGATTGGTCTTGTTTGGCTATCATCTTGAGATTGAACTAGCAGCCATTAAACCAGTTGGAACCAGTTTGTCAAGATGATCCTCTACCAAAATATTCAAAAGTTAAAAAAAAATATTGGCATCAGATTTAAAGTTATAGAAAAAATCTGTATAGGTTAATGAACGTTAACCCACTTACTACCGCTAGATCGCCAATTTCTCTGTTTTTCGTACCATAAACCAGAGCAGTCAAAAAAATACAGGTAAAAACAATCTGTCTAATTTCGTAATATAAAAAAAGAGAGACAGAAATCCTTTATGCACCAGTCTTGCATCATAAAGCAAACAGAATCGACGGACGGGACATTTAATTTTGCTCTATGAAAGCGGGAAAGAATAGAAAAACCTGGACAACCGGTCTCTTGACATTAGGGGAGAGTTGAAATTAGAGAAGTCATTTAATTCCAGGTTATTTTAAAGTCCATCACTTGAACTGCGCCTTTTCCGTCCAGTTTATGATGGCGGTAATTGATATCTGTGTTTACTGTCCTTGAATAAGCCCCTTTTTTTTACCTGCTTGGGATTTGGGTATGAGAGAGAGAGAGAGAGAGAGAGAGAGAGAGAGAGAGAGAGAGAGAGAGAGAGATTGGTGGGTGTGGGGGTGGGGGTGAGGGATTCTTTGTAATAAATCAGTTCGGATCCAGTTGCATTGGGGCTTGAGGTTCATAGCAGGTATGATGGATGCGAATCCTGGTCCACAGAATGGATGTTGGTCTGGATCCCTCCAACTGTTTTCTTCTCTGAGAGAAACTTTGGGGAAAGTTTGACCCGCTCTGTAGTGATACCTGGGATTTTTTTCTCTTCCAGAAACACTGATGCATTTTACACTTGAGTACGACCATTCCCTTTTATTCGTAAAGAGAGAATTGGACAAGCATCAGTATCCTAGTGTAGGCTAACATTCCGTCACAAGCATTGACATAACTGATGTTTACGAAGATACAAGCAAGCCACAAAACTTTTCCTTAGCCTCATCAGTCTTCCACTATCAATAGAGAATGCGAGGCTATGCGATATGCAGAGGTAGTTGAAATGAAGTCGCGCTGACGGATACAAGTTACTTTATGTCATTTTGACATCTTAATTAAGCAATGCGGAAAGGTTCTGTTTCATAAAACCATTGGATTTCGGACTTGTGTTAATTCAGTGTAATATTGGATGCTCGAGACTGACACTGTGATTGTAGGCATGATGGGTTTGTTATGAATTATGATCTCTGAACATGGAGTTAGAAGAGGATTGATGTGAATAACAGAGAGGGAACCGGAATGTCTATTTGTAATGGGAAATTGCTTCCGAAATTGCACACGCACTGTTGATATGAAAAGTTGATGATTGCATACATTGACGATGGCTTAGTATTTTTAAGATCTAGACTTTCAAGGGCTCTTGAAAATACCGGAAAATTGCCGCGAAAATGGATTTCAGATCCCCTGTAACGATAGTCATAACAGTAATAGTTCATTTTTGCATAATCTTAAGGGATAAAAATGTTTATTCCAGTAAGTAATCGCTCAGGTTACTGACACGCTTCAAGTAAAGCAGTTTAGTAGAAGATTACAATAGAACAGGATTTCCCTCAATAGTTAATATGGGTAGCTTGCTTGGGAAAACAATGAGTTGCTATATAGAAATTGAATGTGATCGGCAGAGTAAAGATAACGAGAGTAGTATAGCGTTTTTCATAATCAGAGACTATATGCTCCATATAGGCAGAAATTTAAGATCTCTCAGGATGATATATATTTATGAAATATATATATATATATATATATATATTATATATATGAGAGAGAGAGAGAGAGAGAAGAGAGAGAGAGAGAGAGAGAGAGAGAGAGAGAAGAGAGATGCATCTTCATTTACAAAAAGCACAGGTAAGAAGAGCATAGAGGATACCAAGAAATGTTGTATATACGAACACGTTGGTGGACAGGAGCTGTAAGGGTAAATGAGAAACTACCTCAGTAATGCGTAAGAGCAAGAGAAGAGACGTGGAGCTATTAGAATATAGATAAAAACTTTATATACATACGTATTATATACGTATGTATGTGTGTGTCAAAGTATCTGCATACATACAGTTGGCGTTTAGATGACAGTATGTATGCAGTGTTCATATATATATATATATATATAATATATATATATATATATATATATATATATACTATATATATATACATCATTATATATATATATTACGAGCGTGTTTCTGTGTAGTGGTATATAATGTAGAGCGAACGCACAGGAGAGAGAGAGAGAGAGAGAGAGAGAGAGAGAGAGAGAGAGAGAGATAGGAGAGAGAGGTACCTGCACGACTCCACCCTCAGCGAAGGGGGCCCAGCGCTCACGCACACGGGGCTACGTAGAGCGCGGGCGGGGTCCGGGCAAAAATCAATAGAGGAATCAAATGTTACCCTTGGGCCATCCAGCTCAGCCTGGCCTACTTCCCGTGGCCGGCACCAGGTACATACACGCTGGAATTTATTTATTTTCCCCTCCCGCATATGTATCTGTCACTAATAGTTCCTTTTGTCGTTTTACCGACAATGCAGCAGCTATCACACGAGAGAAAGAGAGAGAGAGGGGTGGGGGGAGGGGAAGGAAGGAGAGAGAAAGATTCCTTCTCCTGCAGCAAGTCTGTCCTCGTGCTCACTAACACCACAATCTTCGTCCTCCTCCAGTCGTGCCATCCAGACCCCCTCCCCCCATTTCCCCTTCCCAAGCAAACCACACCCCTCCTGCCTTACCCCACCTCTTTTTCTTCACCTCTCTCTCTCTCTCTCTCTCTCTCTCTCTCTCTCTCTCTCTCTCTCGTTATTCGTTCTTTCCTATCCCGACAACACAGCCGGTGCAATTTGTTTGTTTCTTCCATCAACCAGAGCAATTTTCGCGCCTGAGCTAATTTAGCTCAGTGTATCGAGCTAATGATGCTGGAGCATTTGCTACGTTTCCATACTTCTTGAATCGACATTCTGCTGACACCCCCCCCCCCCCTCCACTTCTCTCTCTCTCTCCATAGCAGGAAAACACCTCACACTGTGCTTGAATGTTGTAAGCTGTCCGAGGTCCTTAGCTTGCGAAGGTCCAGATCAGACTCCAAGCCTGAAGTTGTCCTATCCCTTGTTCC